>NC_089873.1:33857500-34082500 GCF_040182565.1 Anser cygnoides
CTTGTTTCACTGTGATTTGTTAACTGGGCGCCCCAGGAGCACAGCCACTCTCAGAGTGCCCTTGCCAAAATAATAATAATAATTAAAAATAATAATAAAACAATCCAGGATTAACTTAGTTACCTTAGTAATGTAAGCATGCACATTGCTGGGTGATGTCTTTGAAAGTTCATTGAGGGGGTGAGTGACTAATAATGCGTGCTTTGTATTATGCATGAATACATAGAATACTACCACTACATATATACACATATATATATATTGGAGCAGTTAAATGCATACTATGTGTATTTTATTATGTGTATCTTCTTCATTGTAAGCCACTTCGGATGAAACCTCTGCTCATTGCAACAAGTTGGACAAGTGCTGGGATCTTCAGTGAGCTTCAGGTCAGGAACTTAGTCATAAAACGTTGCCTTTTCAGCTTAACCCCAAGCTTCTTCTTGAAGAGTAGCAAATTCTTGGGGGAAAAAGAAAAAGAAAAAAAAAAAAAAGAAAGAAAAAAAACACAAAACCCACCACCCTCAATAACAACAACAAAAAAAACCAGCATCAAAACTATATTGTACTATTTCCAGGTTAGGTGTGTTTTTAAAGCAAAGCAATCTCTTGCATCTACAGTTAAAGCTCCTCTTATGAAGAGTTTATGAGTGTAGCAGGGGTGCCAGTAGCGCCTCTTGCCAAGGTGCACATTACTCCTCTGTCACCACGCTGAGTTTTCTGGAGGTTGTAAATTTTCTCAGCATAGTGGCAGCATTTATTTGATGCTGCATGGGCTACGCCGCTGGAAACTGTTGCAAGAGGAGGACAAGCACGGTTGATGTGTAAGTCAGCTCTTTCCTCTATTAAGTTATGGGCGGCTTTTCTGGTTGATGCAGCGCCCGGGGTCCCTCCTGCAGCAGGGCTTGGGCGTGCAGCCGGCAGCGGCAATGAGCACCGACCTGCCTGCCTGCTGCCTGGGGCAGAGCATTTTGTTACTACCAACTGTTCGCTTTGAGGTTTTGAAGGTGCTGAAGGCGGCAGGGGCAGCGAGGGTTTCGAGCTCTGGATCCTTTTGAAAAGTTGAAGAATTGGAGGCTGATTGCCACAGGACAACGATTATCAGCAGCTTGTTTGTGCTGTTTGTGGCAGGATCAGAGATCTGGGCTTAAATCACTGTGACTTCAAAGCCATCCTCGTCTGTGTGTTACCATTTGCTTTCTCTCACGCCATTGTTGCCATTTGTGCCTTGGCTTCTCCCAGTCTGTGATGAGAGAGCCAGGGAGCAGTCTGGGCTGACACCTTTAAAAAAGGCAGGGTGAACTGATGGCCTTTAATGTTGATGGAAAGAAATGCAGTGTTAGTGCAGCAAAACTCTCCAAAAAGGGGAAGATCCTCATGGCAAGGTCTATCTTCTGCTCCTACGGCGGGTGCCCCTCGGGCAGCTGGGTCAGGCACCCTGTGAATACCTTCCAGGTGACTTTGCTGCAAGCTGTGCGTTGGGAGGGTTTGCTGTTTTGTTGTTCTTGGGGGTTTTAAAGTCTACAGGCCCGTGGGTAGCTTGCTGTCCTGGCTGAGAGGAGACTTCTCAAAGCCCCCAATGTCTGCATGTCCTCTGGGCAGGGCTGCCTGTGCACGTGGTTTCGGCTGGAGCTGTGCGGTGAATGCTAAGGCACGAGGCTGCGCCCTCGTCCCGGTTCTGCTGAAGGCTCCCGGGGACCCTGCCCACCTGTGGCGAGGGAGCCCTAGGGGAGGAAGAAGGCTGGGGCTGCCTGCTTTCCCCTTCGGCATCAGAGCTTAGTCTTGGCCGATTTGCCAATGGTTGACCCCCATAGCAAAACCCACTGGTTTTGCCCTCCTGGCCCTGAGTTGTGAAAGAGCAGAGAACGGGTGAGTAAACTCCAGCTTCCAAGGGCTACTTTCTTTCCTCCCACTTGCTCTTGAACCGAAGCATCTAGGAATCCCTGGCTATTGCTGATTTATGTGCCTCATAAAAATTAAAATTAGTGGTTGTAGGTTTAATTTCTGCAATATTTCAGAAGTAATTGTATGACAACCTGCTGCCAAAATTCCTCGGTTTTGGCTCCTGCAGCCACTGTTCTGTGTTGGGTTCCGCTCTGGTTTGGGTTGTTTGCTGTGTGCAATGGCATCGACTGCATCGCTGCCATGCCCTGGGCTTGTGGCACAAACAGCCTGTGGAAATGAAGCTCAGGCTGAAGTCTTAGTGCTGGCTCATGAGGCTCTGGGAGTTGTAATTCAGCAATATTGCGGGAAAAATATTGTCAAGTTCAGTGCTCCAGCTGGTGCTGTCTCCCAGACTCATCTCCTTTTGTGCAATTAGCTATTTGGGCTCTTTTCCCCCATGGGCTAGTGATTTTGTTTTTAATATTCATAGATGCTCCGTTGATTATTTTGAAAGTTGCTACTTCTAAGCACTCTTTAATTAGTGAAATTGGTTATTTAGTATTGTCCTTACCATTGTACCCTTTTAAAATAAACTATTTATGAATATTATAATACTTGATAATAATGAAAAATCTTTTACAGACTGGTTTCTTCTCTAGGATTCAGAAGGTGCAAGTCAATGGGGGGGGCACTTTTGGACTCAGCCTACTCGTTTTACTGATGGCACCGATGTGCCACAATGCCCAGGATGTATCTCCTGCAGAAGCTACAAGCTTGTGAGTTATTTATTTTTAATTACTCTCAAGTGCAATGATCTCTTCATGACAAAACTGAGTAAAGATTTCAAGGGGAATCATACAAGCAGGATCCAGAAAGGCCTTAGCCACATAAACCAGACCAACGTGGATCTGGTGCCTCAAAATTTCAGTCCTGACCAACGTGCTGCTGCACCTGCCTTTTGCCCCACTTGTCTCTGTCCCTCGTGTGCTGTGGGCCGGGTGCCCCCAGAACCATTTCCACCCTGGCGGTGCGGGGTCGCTCCGGTGCTCCTCAGGCTGAGGAGCCTCAGGCAAACCCGACGCGGGCCAAAGCGATGCGGGAGCAGCATCACGCAAACAACGCAGGGGCCGGGTGCCTGCGAGCTTGTCTCCAGCTGCAGGAAACCAGAGGGGGTGGCACGGGGAGCTGCACGTCAGCCAGAAGGTGCTGAAGAGCTCTTTTTGGCCATAGATGAAGTTCCTGCTGTTAGCATGCCTGGAACAGTTCATGGCCCCTAGCAGGTAGGTGGCCATCAGGCTGACTTACAAATCAGGCAATTAGTTTTTAATTTACTGCAGTCATAGACTTGTTCAGGTTGGAAAGGACACCTAAGGTCATTGAGTCCAACCTTAAATGAATGTGGTCAGTTCCCTTACTTTCCTCTTCAAGACCATGTTTCAGGTCTGTCATCAGCCCCCAGTGCAGCGATCTTGACTTACATGAGGTACCTGCACACTCACCGGGAGTGACAAACCCCTTCCTGCAGCCAACGTGCCCATCGTCTTGCTAACCCAGCTTCACCAGACCAGCTCCCAGGCACTTCATGCCTCCAAGTACCAGTCCTCCTTCTGAAGAGTTCTTGGCCTCAGTGGCTGGACACCTCTGAACCTCGCTCTCCGCAATTAACATCCTCACCAAGCCGCCTGTCGTGGCCTTCATTTCCACTCTTGCTCATCAAAGCGGTGTGTTCTTTGCCTAATCCCCCGTGCCCACTTCCAGTACACACAGAAGCAAGGCAGGGCCATCCATTGCCACCACAAGTACCATCAGAGAAGGGCTATGAAGCTGGTGAAGGGCCTGGTACACAAGTCCTGTGAGGAGCAGCTGAGGGAACTGGGGTTGTTTGGTCTGGAGAAGAGGAGGCTCAGGGGAGACCTTATTGCTCTCTACAGATACCTGAAAGGGAGGTGTGAGGGAGCTGGGGGTCAGCCTCTTCTCACAGGTAACCAGTGACAGGACTACAGGGAACGGGCTAAAGTTGCACCAGGGGAGGTTTAGGTTGGATATTAGGAAGAACTTCTTCACTGAAAGGGTTGTTAAGCATTGGAATGGGCTGCCCAGGGAAGTGGTTGAGTCACCATCCCTGGAGGTCTTTAAAAGATGTTTAGATGTGGAGCTTAGTGATATGGTTTAGTGGAGGACTTGTTAGTGTTAGGTCAGAGGTTGGACTGGGTGATCTTGGAGGTCTCTTCCAACCTAGACGATTCTGTGATTCTGTGAAATAAGGAGACGTTTCTTCTCAGAAAGAACAGTCAGGCACTGGGACAGGCTGCCCAGGGAGGTGGTGGAGTCACCGTCCCTGGGGGTGTTTAAGGAAGGGTTGGACGTGGTGCTTAGGGACATGGTTTAGCGGGTGACATTGGTGGTAGTGTGATGGTTGGACCAGATGATCTTGGAGGGCTCTTCCAACCCTAATGATTCTATAATCACTCAGCCATAACAGCCGGAATCTAACGAAGCTTCTCTGAACCTCACACAGCAGGGAGGCAGCCACCTTCAAGGACAGGAGGCTCTTGCACAAGCCTTGTGACAGTGCCTGCGTGTACCTGGGGAGGTACCTCAGAAAGTACTGCAGGCATAGTCCCAGAAAGTAACAAGGTGCTTGGAATGAAGCTCCCACCCGAGGTGGGACATCGGGTGCTAGGTTCTCCAGGGGCTGTTTCTGCCAAGCCCAGTTTGCTCAGTGCTCCCCGCAGATGTGTGGGACGGGGCCTGGCTGGTTTGAGTCCCGACCCTCCCTGGCAAGAAGCAGTGCCTGGAGTCACCACTGCGGCACGTCAGTACACGAACATTTTGCCACATGCATTTATTTTTCTTCAGCTCGCAGCATTTTCAGGCAGACAAGGCAGGGTGAGGGCAGGCTAACTGAGAACGTACAGTGGGGAAGAGGAGGGGGAGCCCAGACAACACAAACAAGATTATGCGCAGGTATAGAAGTAATAGCAATTAATGCTGCTTTCTGAATTAAACCACTTGAGCCAGAATCATTGAAGACCAAACACAGACGACTGCCAGCTTAGTGAAAAGAATTTATTAGAAAATGTTAAGCACTACACAAAACTAGTTCTTAGAGTATTTTTTCAGTAGACAGCACTCCAGCCTTCTGCTACAAACACCGTATTGTGGGCTTTGGACAGCCACTGTGCTCCTAAGACACATCTTTAGGATGAGACATTCAAGCAGCATGCACAGTGAGACAGTGGAAGGAGTGCAAGGAAAATCCTTATCATTTGCATAAGTTCACAGAAAGTATACAGTTTTGTCATTATTTACCTCAAGGCAATTCGGATCGAATGAATTACTGATACCCCATGGGCAGCAGGTGCACTGCACATTCCCATCACTTGCCTTCAGTACTAGTGCATGTAGTACAAGGAGTTTCAATAAATAGAAATACAGCTCTCATACTATTTTAACAAAAACAAGACTACAAGGTTAAAGTACATGCCTTCTCGGGCAGTCACACCAACAGAGACCGTACTGCTCTTCGGGTAAAATAGGAGAGGCTATGTATTAAGGCAATGCATTTTTTCATTTTATTTTTTATTTTTTTAAATTCAGCATAGAAATTGTAATGAACTGCATATTTTCTGGTAAGTTCTGAAGTATTTCACTGTAAAAAATAAAGTCACCGATCACATTCTCATCTATCCCATATTCTTCATTAACGTTTTGAAATCAGAGGAGCATCACTACAGTCACTGCCCCAACAACACGGCAGCAAGTGACAGCTGATCAGCCAGCCAGGAGCAGCTCTCCCAGTTTGTGTGCTCCATCATTCCTTCCCACCCAATTTCCACCTCTCCTTTAAAAGAAAAACGAGACATGAACACTTATCTGGCTCCTGAAAGGAGCTTTATAGCAAGGCTCAACTGTATAGAGTAAAAAGATATAAAAAGTCATTACAAATCCAAAAATTCGGAGAAGTAAAATGTAATAAAAATAAGTACGCACGGCGTGATAAACCAGGATAGACATAGCAATTTGCTACATTTTTCAAAAAGTGCTAACCAATTTTAGCTTAAAATAGTTCAAGAGATCATACAAATTGCTACCACAGTGTAAAACTGAATATTTTGAAAAATCTAAAGCCTGTCTTGACTGTAGAAAATGTATTATAGCAGTCTCTAATTTACATAGCATTTTCATTTAGGCACACAAAAATAAATATAGACAGTCAAATGTTTCGTTAAGTCTGCAGAAAGTTACAGTTAAAACCAAGTGATCAACTGCTGTGACAAACATCACATTTTTACAGATATCTCTCTATATAACCACGAGTGTGTACATGGGTGTTTATCCCTTAGCTCATCCTCAGGCTTCTGCAGAAGCTGCTTAGCAGGTAAGACTGAGTTTTCTGTCTAGAAAAGTTAACTTGGGGAACTACGGGCTACTAGGAGAAAAATTATCAAAAAACTCTATCAATACTTTGTGTCAGGATGCTTTTGGGCCAGGAGACCTTTGGCTGGAGCAGATGCCAGGCTGAGCCAACACCAAAGGTTGTTACCACGCAACAGGACTGAAGGGGGAGCGCTGAAATTTTCACTGCATCCTGAGAGAAAGGGAACGTCTTCCTATTCCAGAGTAAATCTCAGAGAAAGGTTTCTTCCCTACTCAGAGCTGGAAGGATCCCAAGCTATTTTTCTCAAAAGAGGTTCGTATTTGTCTCAGTATTTCAGCAACCTCCCTGCTGCGATCTCAGCAGAAGATGTTCTACGTGAGGTGTAAGCATTCCTCTAGCACTTCTGATAACCCCAGATCTGCTTTTAAAATGCTTGTGGCACCTCTACGAACCTCTCTGTAGAAAAGTGGTCGGGGAAATATAGAAGCTGCTGCACTTGACTTCAGATTGTGCATTTTCAGTGATAGCAGTTTGGCAATCCACGCTACGGTCCCTAGCTAACGAAGGCAAATATTACGCAGCCAAGCCTGGCACAACTGTCAGCCTCTGATCAACTGGGAACCTGGAGACAAATTCCAGCTTTCCTGATCCTACGTGAAGTACAAGAAACTAGTTTGTGTGTCTGAACATCCAACACAGAGCAATTCTCTACGCTGTTTCACTAGCTACGGGCAGGATTAGACAGGAACTGGGGTTGTCAGTGTGTAGTGATTGAGGGCTTTCAGCACATAAAAATCGATCAAGTTCATCCCACTACCTTGAAACAAATTGAAAAACGTCACAAACAAAAACAAGCAGCATAACTTTTATTTGGTGTTACAACAGATGGCACAGTGCCCATGATTTTGGGCACTGAATTTAACTGTTTATGATTTTTCTTTTAAAAATCTAAACAGTTCTTCTGTTCAGAGAACTCCATGTGCCTTTTTATATACACATTGTGACCCCTGCATTCAGCCTGTCCAGTTAACGCTAGAAATATTTGTCAAGGCAATACATTATTTTATCTTTGCTATAATTAGGGAGAAATCAAAAGAAAAAAATTAATCTGACTGATTACATGTACTGTACATACCTGTTCCAAAACCAATGTACTTAGACAAAAGTTTCTAATTTAATGCACTGTTATTCAAGTCAAAATGCTGTACACCTAAGTATCCACACAATCGTACATTCCTAATGATTCTTCTTTACACCTTTTACTTTTTTAGACATCTGTTTTTAAAAAGGAATAAAGAAGTTGCCCTGTAGATCTATATTTCTTTAAACAAAACATTATATACTACATTGAAAAATAATTTTATCAAAAGCAGATTTAAATCACTGTCATGTACAAATTTCAGTTTACGGTTCATGTTGAAATTGCACTTTGCAGATAGAATAAAATTAAAAACTGAAAATGGGTTCTATTTCCTGTCACAGGAGACTGCCTCTTCTGGATTTTTCTTCCGAGAATGTTTGTATTTGTCTACATATGCTTTCACTAGATTGGCCACTTTTGCAGAATTAACTTCTCCGCTCTTGCTATGACAAACCTACAACAGTTTTAAAGAAAAATATGTTTGAAATTCATCTGTTAACTTGTCATTGCTTCATATTTATTTTCCCAATACCCGAGGTTTCTACCTCTCAGAGTAACTTTGGAAATCATCAAAATTTCCCAAATACTTCCCAATTCCCATTCAACTCTTTCCAACAATAAATTACTTCCATTCCCACAAGCTGGCAAAACTCCTGTGGATGAAGACAGACAAAAGGTATTTTTGCTTTTCCTGTTTCCCCTCCCAGCAACTACCAGTAGTTCCCACGTGGTCAGAAAACCCACCCCAAACCTGCCTCAGTTGAAACACACCCATTTCAGATTTTGTTAACAGATCAACTTACTTTATCTACAGCTTTCCGCACAATTTCTTTATATTCTTCCTTAGTGATGTCTTTATTTTGGTAGAAAGGCTTAATAGCTAGTTTCACTTCTTGTGCCGCTTTTTCTTGAATTAACAATTTCTGATGAAAAAACAAAACTGGAGTATTATTTTTAGAGTCTGTGTATGTCTTATCTATCACAAATTAAAACTTAACACACAAAATTTACTATAGAAGACTAGAAAACTACACTCCCCTTACTCAAATTCCAGCACTTGTGAGAGCTGCCTATGTTTTATTACGAACGTAATGCTGTTCCACAGCAATTACAGTGATTTTTATAACAGTACTGCTACTGCTTTAAAGACTACTACATTAAAAAGAATCAATTGCCAAGAATCAAACAAAGTTTGTTATAGCCTGGAGCTGTCAGAAAAGTATCACGGAGATGACAGTATTAAGGGATACACATAGAAGAGGTACTATCATAGTCATAATTTTAGTATCTCATAAGGTGTGTGTGCATATGGACAACTTTGAACTTGCCTGGTCCTTCTTCGAGCTATCTGCACTGGCTTCCACTGTCACGCTTGCTTTGTTTTCTCCTGGTTTTACAGCTGGGTTAGAGCTTTTGACGTGACTCGATGACGTTGCATTACCAGAACTTGGTCCCTGAACTGTTCCCACATTTCCCAGGACTGCTGTTGGAGCAGGCAAGGCTGGAGCACTCATGTTATTACTCACATGAGCAGCATTTTGCATACCCTGTTTTAAAAAGTTATCAGGAGTTAATACATTGGCCTTCGGTATGACAACAAATCTTTCTACATGTTTCAGCACCTATTGAAAAAGCACTAAATGCTACGTGCTTTGGTTCATCAACTCGTTTCCACGCCGTTCGTTGTTATGGAAGATGTGCATGTGATACCAGATCTACTCAAAGGGGAAAAAAAAGAGCATGAGAAATAAGGCGTCCGCTGTGTTTTCACTGTGGCTGCTGGATTCTGGCTCTGATGGAGATCCCAGCAATATGGTGTCCTGCAAGCAGATGTGGAAGGTGTTAGCACATGAAGGAACCTTATGGCTGCAGAATCTTTTGTCACAGGAGAGAACAGGAGGCCCATAGATGTAAATCAGATTAACACCAAAAAATGAAAATCATCACCTAAACAATCATACAAAAATTACCTTAACACGCACCTGCATTCATGTCTTGTAATTACACTGCTCTGAAACGTTTATTTTCATGTTTGTAACTGGCTTGAACTTCTATGTGAATTTCAAACATGTAAACACCTACGGCCTGACTCAAGGGATGTGAAATGCTGGCTGAAGCACCAGGGTCTGTTCTTAAGGAAAAGCCATTTATTACACATTTCCAAACATCACTAAAGTGTACCATGAGCACTGTTGATACTTCGGAAATTGAGAAATGAAGTAGCTCTCAGCAACTCAGATGGAGACTGTTTTTAGCAAAAGCCAAGAATGTTTCTGGCAAGCTACCCTAAATGCTTCTCCCCTGTCCCACCCCAAGTAATCAGCTTTACTTTTTTCAGGTCTGCATATATCCAGATGAAGAATAATGATTGAAATCCTGGGAAAAGACACAGATAATCAAACTGTTATAATCAGTACACTAAAGCTTGCCAGTGCTCCCTCTTCATCTTCCTTTGAACAAGGCAGGACATGTTGGAGCCCTGAAGTATTCATTAATTTGTATTGTGCTACCACCAAGGACTTGCTCAATGCAAGCTCAAAGAAAAAGCAGCAGGAGCTCCCAGGAACGTTCAGGTTCATGGACATCATTCCACAGAAGGTAACAGCAACAGATATACCAGGGGCTTTCTTAACAAATACCTGTATTTTGGAGCAATAACCAATTGCTATAGAATCATACCTATTGCTGCACTAGATGGTAAATTTTGCAGAGGTTCACAGCCTGCACTCTGGCTTCTTACATTTTAGAAATAAAACGTACTGGATTTCCAACTGTGAAAATATTTTAATTACAGACAGCAGGCACAAATGAAATCAACAAGGAATCTACAACCATTTTAATTCAAATAGTACCTTACTGTTTTACTTTCGCTATTAAAGTATTTCATATGGCCTGTAAACCCACTCAGTATTTCCCACGGTACTTTTGTTTGTTTGTTTGTTCCTATGTCGGTACAACAGCAGTTGAGAGTGAAAAGAATGTTATGTTAGCCATTTATCAATTCATTTCAATTTTTTTTCAGAGACATTGCATAAAACAGAGGTTTGGAACTTCTTGTTCTAGAACATCTCTTTTTTAATTTGGTAGGCGGGGGAAAGTATTTCAGGTTAGAGAAGGAGGCCTACAACAGAAGAAAAGCACAAACCTCAGTCAAGCCCTTAAGAACCCTTTGTACATCACAGACACGGCATTACGTCTTGCATGATCGTGCATTCTCTTGGAAGTTGTTCGTTTTCCTTTCCCTGATATATAAACTCTTAATATAAACAGCTGGGTACAGGAGGAGCTCACATACACAAAGGCTGTTTTAAGCTATCTTGGAAGGCACAAAGAGCTGGTCTGGTCTGCCCCAAGCACAGCCGAGTTTTTGAAACTGGAGAAATGAAGCAAGAGTTAGGTCTCAAACAAGGCATACAAAACCAGGAGAACTGGGCAAGAAGGAAAAGGAAAACATACCAAAGAAAACTTGGAAATTATTGACAAAAGGGCTCAAAAGATTAAACAACAGACAATGTGGCAGTGGGGGTGGTAGTGGTGGAGCTGCTGAGACAGTGACAGCTGGAGAATGGAAGTGCGGAACAAACCGATGCCATGCAGGACTTCATGATAATTTTACTCTGCCCAAACAACATCCCAGTGGATGAGAACCGCAACAAAGAGGCTGAGGTCACTTCCTACACACTGCTGAAAGAGGATTCAAGCATTTTCTACAGCAAACCCCCGATTTTGAAGGGGAAAACTTGAAATTACCTTTTTGTCCTTAGTTCTGGAAACAGGGCAAGGGACAGTACTGAATAAATTTTTCAGTGTTCCATTACCAGCTGGAACATCTCATTACCACAAAACCAAACAAAATCAGTTATGGTGTTATGTATTATTTAAAAGCTACAGCCCCCCAGACTTCTGATGTCCTCATGGATACTTCCACTTAAAATTTGATGTGGGGTGGGAGAAAACAGGCAAGAGAGAAAGAAACTGCAAGTATAAGCTTATCAAGTATATAGTATTAAATTTAAGAAACCCTTAACTCATGTGTTGCCTCACTGCTGCTCTTGCCAAGGCTTCTGATAAAGCATACCTGCAATTGTTTTCCATCTTGCTGTGAAGCAATGTAGTTGACTTGTTGAGATGGTGGGGGTGGAGGTGGAGGCGGAGGTAATCCCTGAGACAAATTTGTGGGAGCAGCTACCTGAACGAGAGGCACTCCAGCGTGGAGATGCATGGGCATCGGAGGGTGGATGTTGAAAGGACTGCGTTGCATGTTCATCATGGGAGGATGGACACCCACGGGGTACGGAAACATATTCATAGGTTGGTGCTGTGCGTTCACCTGCGGCATTACATTCATTTGCTGCTGCATCATATTTACTGGTAACTGAGAGCCATCACTTTGCTGGTTGCCTTGGTCTTTGAGGTTTGGATCTATCCAAAGAAAAAACAGACCGTAAATAAAACAAAATATGTATTTTATTAAGCATAAAGTGGAACCAGTTGTCTAAACTCTTCATGAAGCATAGAGTATCAAAGAGATTTCTCTATTTGAGTATTTTAAAGATACTGCACCACATCACTCATCACACAGCACTCATCACCAGACAAATACTGGTTTCTGGGTTTAAAAAGGTCAGCTTACTGTGGAAGCCTGCATTTTGAATTTCCATTTTCTCTGCTTGTTCCCACAACACACCTAATAAATTGTTCCATCACAATGAAACTGGATTTCTCCCAAAGAACAGCAAGACACCTTAACTTATCCAGCTCCTGCAATTGCAGAAGTTTAGTCTTATGTTATCCCATACACTATTTTCTGCTCCTCTTTGCCCAGTTTATACACGCTCACTGTAGCCATTTCTGGTATCTACAGAAATACTCTGCTGTGTATTTTCACTGAATAATAAATCACTCTCAACAAACTTCAAAAACGCTCATATTCAGAAAGAGTTGTTCAAAAACTTTGCAATGGTACAACAGATATAGCCTGGAAGTAAAAATAACCTCATGGGATGGCACTTCTTTTAAAAACATGATTTTACTATCTCACTCTGCCTTCAACAGAAGCTAAAATTTACGATGTAGGTATAAAAGGCGAGCATTTCAAAAAGTCAAGAAACTAGTTCTGAGCAATGATTGATAAATTATAATTCAGATGTATTACCCTTCCCTCAGAATCCCTCCCTGGAAGGCCCTCTCACCTAATTCAAAGGGATCAGGACTTAAAACCTTATTCTGCACCCCAAGTCACTGTTTTTTTTTCTTTGTATGATTATCATTATTTTTTCCCCCCACCTAACGTGCTTTGTCCAGTTTTAAGGGAACACTGTAATGCTCTCATCTGAAATTCAGGTTCCAAAAGTTAGAATGACCATCACCAAACTATAAAATATGTCACAAAATGCACAATACTTGCAATTAAAGGTTTGATAAATTTTCCTGCAACAAATTGAAGGTTGACAAAGCTTCCTCAAAACCGAGAAGCCTTTGATGCAGTTACCTTTGAAAAGGAGGATAAAACTTCTGGCATATAGAATGAAAACATATAAAAACGAAAGATGAAGCAAGATGCCCTTTCCCATTGTCAAGTGTTGCTGCTTTCAGAACTGGATTTTATGATTTTTAAATACAATTCACACCTGCCATTTACTTCAGAGCATTAACGATCTGTGGATGTCTTCTTAGCTATTTAGAATCTGTCTCATCTATTGTCAACTCATTTTCTACCAGAAAGTTTATTTCTATTAGGGAGTTACCTTTTAGTTATAAAATACTCAAAAAAAAAAAAACCAACCCCCCCACTAGACTGACATTTGGACTTTAGAGGAATTTTAATGCTAAAGTAGTTTTGCATTTGTAAACCCTTTTTTTTTTTTTTTAAATTTAAAGAAGAAAAAGCTTATTTAGAAGCAAGAAGTACAAATCTATGTTGTGGGTCTGCACAGTCAATTGCAAATCTCACTGAAAAAAATACCTTTTTTAAAAGGTGGGCAGATGCTATACATAGCATATGTACATATTGCAAAGTGACCATGAATTCACCCCAATTTATTTTGAAGAACTAAACAACTATGAGGGCAACATGACTAGAATTTTACTCATCTACTGAATCTGCGATGAACCTTTATTTTAAATCTATGAATACCTTGTTCAGGCGTCTCCTCTTCCTGTCTCATTCCCCATCCAGACTGTGGGCTTGGCGAATTCCGTCCTCTTCTTGAATAATAATTCTGGACATCAGCAGGTAAAGTCTTTCTCACAGCCCAGCTGGAGGCAGACGTCCACCCAGATCTATCAGCAGGTGTATCAAAAGAATAATCCTGCTCATTCTTATGTTTGTATGGCTGATGTTCTGAGAACCTTGTAGTTTCATTCCCAGAACCATTTGAGTTCCCTGAGAGAGGTTTTCTATTCTGCCAGTGATTTTCACTCTGGTCTCCATACATGAAACCACCTCTGCCACGTCCACCTCTGCCCCGGTGACCTCTCCCTCGATTTGGAATCCAGCCTGAACCAAAGTTTTTATTCCAACCGTGTCCTGAATTATCATGTCTGTTGTCTTCCCAATGTGGTTTGTCTCTCTCTCTGTTCCTGCCCTCAGGAACAGAATTTATCCTTTCCATTACCCAATCTGGACAATCATTCCTCCGCTTGTCTGAAGAACATTGATCATCACTGTTTTTTTCTGTATTGTCCTTCTCTTTAAGATTTTCATTCTGTTTCTCTTGATCACTTCTTCTGTATCGATCATTTCCTCTGGGACTCCTCCAGCTGTCGTTTGACCATCTCTCTTTCCAACGAGGTGAATGACCATCCCTCTCATTTCTAGAGAATGAAAAACCTTTATTTCTTGTCCTAGATCGTGATCTTGACCTAGATCGTGACCGGGACCTAGACCATCTCCTATTTCTTCTCTCTCTATCACGATCTCTTCTTTGACTATCTCTATCACTGCTTCGAGATCTAGATTTTTGCCTTGGAGATGAATCCCTAGTTCTTGACCGAGAAGACGATCTCCTGCTTTCCCTGACAGTCTCCCTCTTTGGAGATCGAGATGGCGCTTTTTTCTCATCTTTGTGTGTCTCTCTTTTTGGAGACCGAGATAAAGATCTCTTTCCCTCCCTAACAGTTTCCTTCTTCGGTGATCGGGAGCTCCTGTCTATGGTTATCTCCCTTTTAGGGGATGGTGACTGAGATTTCCTGCCCTCTCTTCTAGAAGGAGACCAAGTTGTTGATGGAGAGTGAAATCTAGACCTCCTTGTTCGTGTCTTTTTGTCTTTTTTCACTTCTGACTGACACTCTTTTTCTTGAGGAATAGTTTCATCTTTTTCATCAGAAAGCCCTGAAACTGATGTACAGTTTGCTGCATCACACCCTACGGAGTCCATTTCTCCCTGCTCTGTAGTTTCAGCTGGTGGTAACTGTTCAATCTGAGGCTCGTTCTGGTCACTGCAAAATGAGTCGCAATCCATTGGTATCATTTCATTGTTATCTTCTCCAAAATGTTTATGTTCAGCATTTATCTGGGGTGACTCTGAAGTTCTACTCTCTTCACCTTCTGGCACGGTGTTCTCTTTTAAGGATTGTTCTGATGTACTGTCTGTAGAAGTATTGCTTATTAATGTATCTGGTTCTTTGTCTTGAACAGATTTAAAGCTTTGAGTATTTGTACTTGCACAGTCTTCTACTGTTTTTTCTTCTGCCCCAGAATCATCTATTTCTACAGCTTCTGTATGTTCTTGCAATTTACTTCTGGGGCTCTCTAATGGCTTATCTTGTTCCAAAGGTTTAGGATACTCCAGCAATTCATTTTCTGGACTATCTATTGACTGTTGTACTTTTGTCAAAGTATCTGTGTTCTCCAGTGATTCATTTTGAGGACTACACAATATTTGATCTGATTTTTCAGATGTTGCATTGTCACATACCTCATCTCTGGGACTAGCTCTTCTTTCCATTTGTTCAATAGTGTTTTCACAGATGTCCTGATTCTTAAGATCTACGTTTTTTTCAGTAAGACTTTTTACTTCAAATTCCTGACTTTCTCCCCCTAAAGTTAGTACTGGAGATTCTTGGACTGAAAAACCTGTATCTGCATCGCCTGAAGTGTCTTCATCTTTGTTATGTTCTCCTGTAGTTTCCTCAGTTTCCGTATGTTCATTACAGCTTTCCAATCCATTGGCAGATTCTGTT
The DNA here is from genome assembly GCF_040182565.1 of Anser cygnoides. Taxonomy (NCBI): domain Eukaryota; kingdom Metazoa; phylum Chordata; class Aves; order Anseriformes; family Anatidae; genus Anser; species Anser cygnoides. The sequence continues at coordinate 33,873,091 of NC_089873.1, forward strand.
TCTGCATCATTTTTCTGTGGAAGGCTTGCACTACTGCTTTCATTATCTGACTGCTGGTCTTTATCTACTGTTTGAAGTGCTTCAGACTCAACAGTGTCATCATCATCTACTGAATCACTGGATGACTTTTCAGAACGAGCAGAACTTCTCAGTTTCTTTTTAGCCAGAGGTGTTTGTTGTTTAACTATTCTTTTAGACTTTCGTTTTGGAAGAGCTTTCTCTGATTCTAAAGAAGATTTATTCAGAGGTGGGTTGTTGCCATCAGGGGCGCTGCACCCAGAACTGCTTGACCGAGGTGAGCTCCGAGATTGACCCAAAGTCTCATTTTTGGTGTTCCGTGCAGACCTTCTTCTAGGAGTAGTATTAACTGACTTCCTTCTAGCCCCCCTAGAGCCAGATGAACCTGAAGCTTGCTTTTTCTCTTCTCCTTCTTGGGTACATGCGACAGCGTATCCTTTGCCTAAAGATAAAGCAAAATACATTAAAGTTTAATAATAACCATTTACATAAACACAGTTAAGAACATAAAATTATGTTCTCCCATTAAACAGATACCCTCATATAATGCAATGTAAGAGTCAGTATGAAATGCCGCCAGAGCTTAAGTAGCTAAAACCAGGTGTCCCCCAAACCCCAGTGCAGACCGATTCTCTTTAAAGAACAGAATCAAACTAACAAAGTGACGTGTTAGGCATCTGAAGGTACATTCAGAGGCGTAGCTGGATACATGGACAGCATCTGCAATCACAATTAAACTACTATTGATAAAACAATATCAATATTCAAAGGCAGTCACCATTTAAACCATTAGAAAAGCAACAAAAGCCTCTTTCTACAACTTACTACTTTGTTAGCAGAATCAAAAAACATAAAACTGTCTATTAAACATAAACACAATTTGATCATTTTAAGAGAATTAACTCCCCAAGCCTCCCCTCACTAGCCTTTAAAAGGCTAGAAAAGAGCACAGTACTATAATCATATCTTCTTTGTCGTGTGTTTACACAGTGATTCAGATTCTCCACAATAACTTGCCTGAACATGAAAGACATATCTATCTAATCTGGATTTTTGGATGTCTACTGCTCAGATTAACACTTAAGATAATGAAAAACACTACTGATTGTATAAAAGGTATCTTGTATTTAAAAGCAAATGAGTAGTAGAGGACTCCCAAAGTAGTTTTAGATGACTGTCACTATTTAAAGCATCTACTGTGACAGCCTCCCCAGTAATTACACTAGGAAGTGACTACACTATGGTTAACCAGCAGTTACTCATCCACATGTGGCAGTCTCAAACCATCTTCAATCCTATTATAACAACTATGAAAACAAATCAGATATTAAATATTTGTAATGTCACTTAACTAACATCTGTGGTAATTTTCTTCAAGGGAGAAGAAATCAACTTGCAAGAATAAAAAAATCAGAACAGAAATGGAACATGGAAATCCTGACAGAGCTAAAAGGCAAATTATTATTGTGGCACTTTCAAAGTCTACTTGTAAAATACAAGCAGCTTTTTAGCATACCTTGCTGCTCGTAAAATTTTAAACAAACAAGATTCACAAGCTTTGTACTTGGACGAATTGTTTCAGCTCAATGAATCTTTATTTTAAAATATTTTAATCATGCACAAGAGCTGTATAATATCAGCCTAAGTCATAACAGAATTTATAGATTCAGTAATGATTTTTTAGGTCAAATTACTAAACAAGGTATTTACATGCTAAAAGCATGTAAAAAACTGGAGCATCTACAAAGATTCAGGCCATAGCTTTATGACCAGTGATACTTGTATGCCTCTGTGCACAACTTTGTAAGCAAGTACCAACTGCTACTCTGATGCAAAAATGCCTATTTTAGATGTAACTAAGAGATGAGGGGAGTGTAAACAAACAAACTCCATGCTATGATTTTCCATGCACAATTTGTTAAGAATCACAAGGTTATTTTTTCATTTTTTTCTTATCTATTTTTGTCATCTCTCTCCTGTTTTTCACCTTTGCAGAAAGTCTGTGTTACCTGTGTTTCCCTCACCTTCTGCCTTTTTTTCCATCTCACATATTTCCTGTAAAAGGAGAGCTTGCTCCCTTCTTCTTTAAGTATTTGCCGTACCTATCTTAACAGTGTTCAGGTTACGTTTCTCTTGCTTTTGTCCTTAGCATTTGTTGCGCATCTTTATCCTCTCCTAAGCTGCTATACAAAAAACTGAATGGGGAAGGAACACTCACTCACAGAATGTGACCAAATCCTCAAGGGACATCTTCACATCCAATATCCACTAGTTTCACTAGAAAATTTGAAGACACTGCCTCTTATTCCTGTATACTCCTTACTGGTAGGAAGTCTTCAAGTCAAATCTGAAGATGACTTAAAATTTTAGTGTGCACATATTTTAGTGTGTCTTTCACTTTGTCCACAGTATAAGTAATATATTACATTAAACGTCTGAACTCTGGTTCAGACGTGGCAAAAGCATATGGAAATATATAAAAATAACTTAAGAATTTATTTGCTTTGTCTTTTCAGCATGGTAATTTTACGTTTACAAATCACACCTTTAAAAGACAAGATGGAATGCTTATCTTAGAAGTATCTAAGTTCTAACCAAGACAAATAAGGAATTAATTTCAATTTATATTTAAAATATTTTTCTTTTCTTTCCCTGTAAAGATTCAGATTCAAAGTCTCTTCCTCCTCTCAAAAGACAATGTAAGGGATTTATTTTCATGTTCTGCATTAGGAGTTGACAATGTTATCACTATTTGCACATCAATTACAGAAACTATCAATGGCAATTAATTATATGTTCTAAATAGTCTAATGTTGCAAACTAATTTGGAGTTAATTTAAATACTCTTCATCTAGTAAGATTTTTTTTTCCTGCTTCCAGTACGTATTAACAAAGAAGCCTGACTGTATAAAGTGAAAAGGGGAAAGGAAAATCAAGAGAGAGGAGCTGGCATATACACTCATTACTACTAAAACCAGAAACAGTTAAGCATCAGTAAATTGCACTGCCAAAGCTCAGAGGCCTGAGGAAGTAAACTATCCATTTCTCACTGGCGAATGGGGAAGAGAAACAAGTACCTTTAACAAGAATGCAGAATATGAAATAATAAAGTATCTTTTCCATCATCCTATTACTTAATTCTTTCCCACAATTCACTTCCTCAATTCATGTAGGCCTAAAGAGACCCAAATCTCTCCCGCCTCTTTGCCTACTAGTAAAATGAAAGTAGCATAATTCCAAATTCAAAGAAGGCATTATCTCTGGCCTTAAAAACAGCACTCCTTTGTTTCCGTTTCTTTGAATTTGTGCAGCCAGTGGGAAGAGAACCTACATTCTTGATGAGTATGGAGAGACAAGCAGTTAAAGCAACTGGAGGAAGCTAATTCTTTCTGTATCTTGTCTTCTGCTAAATTCCTGCCAGATCCTGGAGCTTGAGCACCTTCACATGTTTTTGCCCTATAAAGCTTTCAGGTATACTGAAACAGATGCATATACTGCAGCTTCCTGACTATTCTTGTCCATCAGGAAATAGTTTGTTCCTTACACTGCACAGTATACCACTAAAATATGTCAAGCAACTCAAAGTATCAAAATGTAATTTATCCTTAATAGGAAGAGTTGCAACATGAAAGAAAAATTTGAATTTAGGAATAGAACTAAGTTACATAAACATACCACTTTTTAAAACAAGTATGTTATGTTCTATATTCCAATTTCAGAAATAGGTCAGCTGGTTTTGAAATACCATCAAACTGCATCAAAACATATTTTTTTTTCCCTTTTAACTATAGCTGTATGCTTTGACTTCTGAGAATCATGTTGTAACACTACTCCACATTAGCTATAAATAAAAGTTACAAAAAAAAAAAGTTTACCAAAGTTTTCCAAAGGCCTGATATTTGCTGGAAGAATTGTCCCTGCCACTGTAGTAGAAGTAATAAGAAAGGTCTCAGTTTCAGCTCCATAAGACATTAAAGGAATTCTGGAAAATAAAATCATTAACATTAGTTGTTTTAGTTGTTTTTAGGAAGTTTTAGAAACAACGCAGAAAACCATTACACAAGCATGACACTTCCTGTTTCATTACAGTTGAAGAGAAAGGCAAAGACAATAGAGAACAAAACTTTCCTTCTTTCAAGCTTACATTAAGGCCTAATCTACTCAAACAGTTTGAAGAAAGCACGCTATGTCAAAGGAACATACATTTGGCTTTCTTCAAAGTCAAACAGAACTGTAACACAAGCAACCTACACCAAATCAGTAGGCTATACTACTGGAAATAAAATCCTGAACACTGATCTAGCACTTCAATGGAAGAACTGCTTTTTCTGCAGAAAAAAATGAAAAACAGTCTACACATCACATCAATTTAGTCACTTTCTTCTTTTCTTTTCTTTCTTTTTGAGCACACTAAATATGTGAGTATTCAGACTACACCAGAAGAGCAAACCTGGGGGAAAAAAGAATTTTAAAATTACCACTAAGTTGGAATGGAACTTCCCATAAGGAAAAACATATGTAAAAACCAAACAAACTCATTATTTAAATACTACATGTGGCTTTTAATTTTAATTAAAAATCCCCTTTACTTACTCAATTTTCTTTAGCCTGTTTTATGCCAAAGACAGTTAGAGGTATGTAATGAAATTAATATCACTGACTGAACCTTTTTTTTTATCTGTTATTTTTATGCTTTTGTTTTATATTCATGAAAACACCCTTAGAATACATTTTAACACTCATTTGTTCTCTGACAAAAAAAAAAAATTACGTTGTGCTTCATTTGATAAAATTCTTCTTACAGAAAAGTGTCAAAACCAATCCGTGAAGGAAGTTTGGGGGCAAAGAGGAATCAGAATCAATCTTCAAATAATGCAAATGTAGTCTGATTTCTAATGATAGTAATAATTTTAAGAACACATTTACAGTACCTTGTAAGTAACAGAAAAGACATTTAAACTCTCATTTTTGTGAGAAAGTGACAAAGAAGCTTAAGTAAATGGAGTTACTATGCTCATCCTAAGTATCAAAAAAGAACTACAACATACAGAAACTATTTACATAAAAATAGCATGCAGCAAATACAAAAGGATTAGCAACTTACACACAAACATAGTTTAGTTTTATGATCAAACGATATTCTACCTGAAAAGCAATTTGAATTCAATCAAATTCCAAGCTTGAAGTAATATATTAAGATCAATTGCACTATGAATATAGAACTTGTACCTTTCAACTCTAGCAAGCACAGATGAACAGGACAATTCCAGTTCTTGTCTCTTCTGGCTGATCGCTGCATTGACTTCTGTGAATTCTGTACTAAAATACAAATTTCATGACATTTAAAATAACCTTGTCTGATTTTGTATTTCAATATCTGCTTTTATCAGTTACTAATTTTTAAATCTAACTGTATTACAACTTTCAACAGTTATGATGAAAGCATACTTTTCCTTCTAAACCATATATTTGTAAACATAAGAGAAGTCCTAAATAAACTTTTAGGCAGAGTGAACACAAAACAGGAGATGAAATGTGTCTTCTGGGTGGGATTGAAAGATGGAAAAACTTTGTATTCCTGACAAATTAATACTGTCGTGTGCATGGCAAAAAGGATTTTTCATTTATAGACTGTTGAAAACACACAGACAGTAATTTTTTCTTTGAGTCTGTATTATCCAAATAATGTTATTCCAGACCATTCTTCATCTGTTCTTCTTCTACCTTCTCAATCATAAATATTTGTCATGCTCCATCTTAAGTATTAGGTTCACTAAGCAAAATTACTTCATGTACATTTAAAGTGTTCCTTTTGGAGTCACAGAGCAACAACAGAAACAGTTGTTTCTGCTACAGAACAGGAGGTTTACTGTTAACAATTTTACTAACCGCTGTTGTAATACCAGGACTAGCGCTTTCCTATTCAAGGCTTCAATTTTGCAAGGACTTCAAATATCAGCTAAATTCCTATTAAATCAATGAGATTAAAAGCACACGCTTAAGTATTTTATGCTGAACACACAACAGATATTGGGATGTTGATTTAACTGTACCAATTTTGAAGTGTTTGTGTTTATCTTTTAAATCCTGGTTTGCCATGATATAGAAGTTGTTGAACTTCAAAATATTTCAAGGCAGTAATATACAGATAGAAGCAGAAGAAACTATAGTATCTACAATATAGTAACTCATCACTTCGTATTGCACGCTATTATATACTAACCAGTCATTTCTACAGCTAAGAAAGGATTCTTCATTGCTACCACCGGCCGGAAGCGTACTATAGAAATTAGTCCTGAAGCACTCATTCCAGCAGGTCTTTCTTCTGGGCTACAATTAAAAACATCCAAAATGAAATAATTAGCATTTAGCGCATAAAGATGCATTGAAATTAAATGTCAGCTAGGCTTTAGCTCACATGAAGTTGGCACCATAGTAGCCCAATAGTTTTATACTGAAATTTGCCATTATATCAAACAAGTTTGCTCTATTCAGTCTCTAAATTTTCAACACCTGCTCTTTGCAGATAAAGCTCATTTTTAAATCGTCTTTCCACAGCACAATCTTTAATGCTTCATAAAAAAATTACATACAAAGAAGCCCAATCTTTACTATTTCACAATTCCCCTTTCTGCTACCTAATGAACCACAGTAAGTACAATGCTAGCACCCTCAGACAGACCCCTTCAGAGCAGTTCATTGCATGTCTGGTTTCAAACTAACAAGAAAACCTGATATAAGAGCTGGGATTCTTCTTTGCCTTCAGGTAGAATTAGAAAATTCAAGGTTGACTGGTGTGTCTGTTTACTGCACCCTCACACAAAGAAACAATACTCAGAATCAGCTTCATATTTCAACAGATACCACTTTCTATTTCAGTTGCTAACAATGCCTAACAAAAACATTGTATGCTAGTGCATTGCCTTTTCATTGTATTCAGAAAACAGCTTGACTCTGTTGCTATTGCTGTGCTCTGGGCTGGCTGCAATAGAAAAAAATCTGAACAATAATCCTCCAGACGCTGCTTCCAGACTACCAAACTGACACACTTATCTACAGTGACCTGTTTTTGCCACTTGTATCATATCACCTAAAGGGCTAATGTCAACCTGAATTTGTCTGAAACATTCCTGTTCACTCCCTACCAGTTGTATTTTAAGATGGAAACTTACAGGGTCTTTCAGCAAATATTTACTCTGAAGAAAAATAAGCTTTGTAATAAGACATATGTAAATGTGCACTCAAGCGTGTAGTCATTTTCTACATGCTCTATCAAACTTCAAACTTTGGACCATGCCCTATTTCATCACTGTAAGTAATAGTTAAGTTCCTCCTAACATGCTGTTTTCAGAAATGCTTTATTTTAAAGATACTCTGAATTTTAACACTAGCATTTCTCCCTCTGTCAAAAAAGGATATCTAAGCGTCCTGTAAATACCTTTATGAAGTGGCTGTTAGTAAATCAGTGCTTTCTTTCAACTTTTGAACATACAGTGTATAATTGAGCTCTGTACCTCCTCCCAAAGGTTTGGGGGATTTATCTCTACTTTTGTTCATGTATGTTTTCTGTAACAGGTACTGTTTGAGATATTGATGCTATTCACCTGTATAATAAATCACTGAAACAAGATATGAAAGTTTTCATCAATCTTGAAGCTAAATTAGTGCTCGATCTACCACTCAGCCCTATCTTTCCAGTTCAAAACCTCTTGAAATCAAAATGAAAGCTTTACTTTAGCTTTACATGGTGGCAGAACCAAAATTTCTAAATACCTGACCTAGAAGAGGAAGGCTGGAGTTAAAGGTAGCCCTAAGAACCATGGTGTATAAGCACCAAATAAACATGACCACTCAGGCCACCAGCTACTCAAAGTCAGCTGACAAAGTACGTGCCCATAATATTACATGAAACAAGACAGCAGGCAAAATAAGGACTTGAATACAGACTTTCCTCCTTTTCAAACTTAGGTAAGACTAAATAATGGACAGCAACATTTACACTTAAAAATGAAATCAATTACTTGCAACTATTTCATGCACATATATTTACAGGTATAATTATATACAGGTAATACAGGTATAATTTTCCTGTGATCAGGAGATCATTGATCACCAGCTTGTGTCACAGAGACCTGAAATACTTCTGAAAGGAGGGAAAACAAAGCAAACAACAGAGCCTTTATAGCTCTTTACTTATTGTAAGTGGAATTTATATTATAGGTTAAAATTTATGAACAAAACAAGAAGCCTGGGAATGCAAACATTCCTAAAGTAATCTCCCGTTAAAAGCCACCTTGGTGCAAACTAGAATGTCCATGGCTTATTGGACAAATAATATTAACCACATTACTTAGTTAATTACATCTAAGCATTTTCATAAAATGAATGAAAACCTTCATATCCTTCATATAATGATACTTAGGTTAAGAGCTTGCAGCTGATCCCACCTTCATTTGATGAAGAAAGATGAAAAGAGGTTATGGAGTCTTATAACAATGTAATCTAAATGAAAATACATACCACTACAAAAATATCTGGGAGAGAACCTCATATCACCTAGCACTATATTCTAAGAGCTTCCTTCAAGACAAAACAAGACAAACTAAAAAGGTTTGGATCATACTAGAATTAACGAATAGAAAAAGTCAACTAAAAATAAGCAGAAAGGTAGTTAAAAAAATGCTTTTATGAAAAAAATGTTTACAAATGTCTCATCATCAGAACCAACCTTGTTTATCTTCACAGACAAAGCTTTCCTGGTTCGTTTGTCATACAAAATATTACCTGTGAGAAATAAGAAGCAAAACTTTTAATCTTAACTTAAATATATTAGTTCTTAATTGTTTGTCAAAATCATTAATGAAATGAGATGGTAATGAAAATGTATCTGAAGTTTATTTACAATGTGTTTACACATAAATTCAGTAAAATTAAAATGTACTTACCTTCACAATAGCTTTTTATAACATCAACCAGTTTTTACCTCTTCAGATACTTGCTTAACTTCAGGAGTTATGAACACACTCAGAACACAATACCCATCAACCAACCCTCTCAAAATGTTACCCCCAAAATACTGCCAAGTGCTTCTTGCTCCTGAACCCTCAGCAAAATCTTCTGTTTCTTTGCTTATCGTTAGCTGTGCATTAACTTTCTGTCCCAGAAAATGATTCACGCTGAAACCAAATCCAATTCACTTGTGACTGAGGTTGAAGAGGTAGTCTTGCCAGAAAAATGAGTATAGTAATGTCAGATATTGCAGCTTTATTCTCTTAAGCTCCAAGCTTCTATTCCTTGGCATTTGGTTTAGAAGTGCAAATGTAAACAATAATAATACAAAAAATTACCCCATCAAGAAAAGTACTTCTAGAGTTCCATAATAAAAAGCAGCTTTTCCAGCAAATAGAGAAAAAATAATGACTTACTGTATTTTTTCTTCACAACTTTGCTCAATTTTGCTGTAAAAGGTCCTCTGTTTGGACACAGAGCTCTTCTGTGAGATTAACAAAAGATATTACAAAAGCAGCAACATTTATGGGCATACCTAAATTATGAGTATATACACCCAAACAAAAACAGTTCCTGTTTCAAGGAATTTTTTTTTTACGCTCATAAACCAACATTCTGACTGCTATTAAAACCTGAACTTGTATCCAGCATATCATCTTCCATGACTTAAATGCCTCGAAAAGCTTGAGGATGAAAAGAATCCATGTACACAACAAAAGTTAATTTCCTGTATTAAATCTGAATGCTTAATTTTGCTTTCTTTCATGGCAACTTGTGACAGGTGTCACAAACTTCTTACATAAATATTAAAAGAATATTGAAGTCAAAGGTGATTCAGAGAGTTGCAAAGATCAATCTTATTTATTTTCTAATAATAGCCAAAAAATGGTAATTTACTTCCAAGTTATCTTTTCTGTAGTGAAGTGTGCTTCAAATTTAACCTCAAGGACACTGCATACATCATATACTCAATTAAATGCTGGCTTCAGGTTATCACTATTTAGTGAAATTTATCTGTGTAATCCCAAACTTTATTTTATACAATACAAATGTGACAAAATTTTTCAAAACATGAATGGCATTTCCATACTTCCATCTCAGACTCACTAGACTGAAAGCTGTAGTTGACTACAGCTGTTTTATACTAAAACTTGGAACACCACCACTATTTATTGTAACATGCAAGAAAAAAAGCGGTTGTCCCTTTAGATAAGTGAAGATTGGTATTATTAAACCATGTCCCAGCCACAAACATATTAATTAAAATTAGTAAGAAATTTGTCAGATGTGCTTGATAAAAATGCTACTTCCAGGTCTGAATGCAAGAAATATGTTGCTCCTTACTTATTGCTCGCCGGAATATTTGTTGGAAATAGATCGGTAAACTTTATTAAAAAATTCCAGGCTATACATTTTATAAGATTTCAACTTATATTTTGGATATTCCAAATTAGAATGTTTTACATTAAGTGCGCTACCAACCTCAGGAAACTTCTCATCTTTGTATGGCTATATTTTTCCTTATTGCAGGCACAGTTTTCCTCTTCTTTCTTCCTTTGCTGTTGTTTTACCTGAACCTGAATTGAAAAATAAAGTTGATCCAGTCTAGAATCTCAATAAACATGGGCTTTGAATACGTTCAAAGTCTTTTAAGGTCTACAGAAAAACAAGCTCCAGCAGAAGGACTTGAAACTCTCAAATCATAGATTCCTTAATTTCTCAATTCACAGATTTCAAAAAGAAACAAAACAAAACACACCTTGATATGTATATTGACTGTGCCTGAGATGCACAGTAATTCCACAACTCCAAAATTCCCTGACCATTCAGCCTTCCATGGCAAGTACCTCAAAAGCTATGCATTTTCTTTGATAGTTTGGTAACTGAAAAAATTTAAACTAAGTTGGTTGACCTGAATACCTAAAGGTCAGCTTTGGAAAATGCTGAACTTACATTCAATTTCGAATGCTTCCTAATCATTAAAAAAAAATATTCAATTCTCCTCTAAAGTAATTTAAGTTACGGATTTCATATAACATTCCCCCTCCAATTTTCAAAATTCTGAGAACATAACACAATCTTTATTACATACTATGAAGTTACTTTAGTGATTACACTTTCATTAGCCATTTTATATTTCCTTATTCTAGAATCTTGACTTTATATGTAATTTCTGAAGCTATTAGCGTTCTAATTATGAATATCACAATGGATAAGCTGTCTATGTGCTGAAATTGCCCCTGCTAACATTGACCACTGTGCCAATGTTTCTCTATCCCTACAACCCCTTTTGAGATCAGGACCCTTGTTCTTTGTCTACTTTTTATAGTGTACTTCTGTAAACAAAGAACCCTTCAAACTAAGTTTTGATATGGCCTTGAAACTCTTCCAAATTAAAACTTTAGTTTATCTGGTTTCTACTGCTTCTGTGATTCTTTAGAGCATAAAATACTATTTTTGGTTTTCCCTGAGAAGGAAATATCTGTGGCTGCCAGTCTGGTTGCTTTGCAGCTGACTACCTGAGGCTTCTTGTTCTGGAAGAACAAGAAATGGCTAGAGGGAGCCCGTTTGCTAAACACAGCAAAATTCAAAGCCAGCAGCTTAGGAATTACTTATAACCACAGCTTTGCCACAGAGTCTCAGAGCTGAGCACAGAAATATTAGCGTTTTTCAATACATATTTTCACGATCATCTATTGCATCTATTCAAGATCATCTATGTGCAACCAGCAGTGTTATTCAGAAGAACTGAAAGGTGGAAAGATTCAGAAATTTACATTCACCAAGGCTTAGCATTAATTGTTTCCTCTTGCTTTAACTAGTTTTTCTTCTATGAATTGAAGACTATGAACATACAAGATTGCATGGTAATTAATATACCAATTACATAAAAAAAACTAGTTTAAAAAAATACTTTGAGACCAATTACTAAACTTCTATTCCTGGATATATCAGGGATGCTCAAAGATACTATATAGGACCAATACCAACATTATTCCTGTATCACTATTACTTCTTGTTACTATTATTATTATTATACTGTAACTTTTACACAACATTGCATATATTTTGTTTGAAAAAACAAGAATAATTCCTAGCTTCAAATATATAATACAAAAGTTAAAGCTACAATAATTTTATTAGGAAACCTTATTAAACACAGACATATGAATAAAATCTTGCAGCATATCTTATGTGCTATTCAAGAAAATAAGTCTAAAACTTACCTTTACCTGATCTTCTAATGCATTAAGCCTACATACTGCTTGAAATGGTCTGCGATCAATAGGACATGAAGCCTGTGTCTGAAAAATGATTTTTCCTATTACAAAGTTTATAGTAAACTGTGAAAAATCTCTATTTTCTGTACTTTCATTCAATATTATAGTAGCTTACAGAAATACAGAAGTTTACAACTTGTTCATGTTAAGAACGTATTTGCACAAACTATGCATACAACCTAGTATTTTTTTTCCTGTAAGTAGATTTCTCCTCATGGGAAAACTCTAAAGGAAACAATAATGTAATCCAGAATTGCATTTAAAAAATTAATTTAACATGAAGTTTACATGAAATACTTTACATGAAGGCTTTTACATGAAGGCTTGTATTTTTTTTTAATCCCTGTGAAGTAGTGGTTTTATACCAATACACAAATGTCTTATTTATTTCTTAACGTCAGACAAAACACTAGCACAAAGTATCAAAAAACCAGTTACTTGGCATAGGTGGGGACAGATGCCAGTCAGAGCAGTTTCACTTCTCCATTTCAGAGTTCTGACAACTGTGGTGGAACTCACTGGCACATCTCAGTGTCTCAGGTACTAACCTTTTAAATTCACCAATGTCTTTTTTGACAGAAATCAAACATGGGACTCCCTACAAGTCAGTACTGCTTTAATCTCTGCTCCAACTTCTCAATCTTTCTTCCTCTCCACCACCAATGTATTGTTTTCACAGTTCTCTGCTACCTGCTAGCAGGTAAAGAGTCTTTTCATATTTAGCCTTTGACTTCCACTACACTGCAGCTCTTCCAGTATCTACCCAAAAGCATCAACACAGCCAGTTTCCAAATACAGCCAAAAATCCCAATGCACTGCTTGTCTGTTGTGCGTTGCCAGAAAACATTCTGGAATTTTTGCTGTATGCAGCTTCAACAAATATTTACATTTTTCTGCTTACCAGCTTTTCCCTCAAGTCTAACAAACAGAAGCGTAAACTGACATTCTATTATTAACAAGTAATAGCATTGGCAGCAACATAATACCACAAAAACACACAACAAACAACTCACCAACCAACCAAACACCCAGAAACCCACAAGAAGGGAGGCAAAGGAGCAGAAAGAACCCAAGCTAAACCCTGAGTTCCCTCCCACCCCCCTCCTTTTACATTGCAGAACTGCGCACATCAACAGCCAACATGCTAACACCTTCCCTTCTCTGACACATCTATTTGAATAAATACACCTCTCTTCTTTGCAGTCAGCAGAGCGAATAGCCTCCCACATTTAAGACAGTGGAAGTTTTACAAAGCACTTCATAATAGAACAGAATTGAAGGTCATCTTACCCTACAGTTTGATGGAAATACAGATTTACTTTCCCCCCCCCTCTTTTTAAATATCTAGCCACCCAAATGCCCACTCATTTAAGCTGCACTACATCAGAATACACAAACACACAAAAATAAAACATTAACAACAGAAAAAGGAAGCTTTGACTGAAGTTCCATCCAGCAGGATGATGGAATCAACCTTCAGAGAAATACATAGGAAACTAGATGCTAGTTTTTGCTGCTATACAATTACATATTCATTTTAATTCCATATATTTCTGTTGGTCCTCCCCCCACCACCTTCACTTCAGTGGTTCAGTTTAGAAGTCTTTTTAAAAAAAGAAAAAAAAAACACCACAAAAACATAACACCAAAACCCGACACCCAGCTTCTAACTAATCCATATACTGGTTCTTGTACAGTGGGTGAAGTGCATTATTTCTGCCCTTAAGACAACTGTCAGGGAATTAGATTTTTTTTTTTTTTAATTTATGCAAGCAGGATGTAGCATTAGAATTGCACGAAAAGCTGTGAGAAACTTGTATGTGAACACTGCCCTAAAATTCAATGATGAACTTAATTCTTGTCTTTTCATTGGGACTCTGTGTTTTCCAGTTGATTCTGTTCCTTTCTCAGTTTCAAAGAATGCCCAACCTTCTCATTCATCCACTCAGTCCCAAACCTTGAGCATTACTTCAACTGAAATCAGAAGCTCCAGGAACAAGAAACAGAGCAGAGCTGTACTGATTTATAAACCAAACAAAAACAGCGGTACTTGCATGAACAAGTTGTTGAACAGTAAAGGCAGAAGCATTACGCCTCCTTTTGAAGCTCTAGTATTTTACCTCAACTAAAAGCTTAGCCCTAGCGGAGGATTTTTGTTTGTCCCCTGAAGCATCATGGCCTGTGTTAAAATAAGCCTGTTGGGCAATTAAGCCAGTTCCCTAGAGGCTCAGATTACTCAGACAGCTGTTGTCCTACAGTCAACACACAGCTACCCTACAGCAACGTAGCAAGGTGTCGTTCAACCGCCGTATTTGATGCTATGAAATGCACTGTAACTGTTGAACCAGCTGCAAACTTCCAGGTAAATACTTCGATTTGCAGATGCATCAAACTGTCAAAGAGAGGAGGAAGCATAATTTACCTAGTAATTCTCACTCCCATTTCAGGATTTAGCTTAACTGAAAGCTAAGCTTTTCCAAGACAATCTGTTTCTACATTAAATTTACACATGAATATTATGCTCCCAAATTTAAATCCAGTATGATTTTATTCATAGCAATGACATATAGAACACTAAGGGTTACTAGCATCATTTCAAGAGGCAAGTGTTTTACTTCATTAGGAAAATATTCACATTAACATGTCCAGTTCATCTGGAAAAGTGTTTAACAATTACATACAGTTATACATGGCAGAAATAGGGGAAAACAATGTAGAAGAATCAAAAGCTACAGCTAGGTTCGGGTATGTTTCTACTATTAAGACCAGGTGACATTTCTACTCCTAAGTTACTTTTCATAGCTCTAGCATTATCTCATAGTTTGTAACAAATCTCTGGAGAAATTCTAGTAAAGACAGGACAGTCTCATGTGCATCCCTGCCCATGCCCTCTGCCACAGTACAATTGCTGGGCACCCTTGAGGACAGCTAGAGGTTACTTTGTCTGTACAATGTTTCATCTAAACATACATAAGCTTTAAAGTAGAAATGGAAGAAAATTCCCCTGCCTCTTTTCCCAACAAGGAGGCTGAATTTGGAAGGAGTGGGAGTAAAAAAAGCTGTGTACAGTTTTACAATAAAGACACATGAAGTGTGGTGGCCTTCTACTCATCTCTTCGTTTTTGAGGAGATGGTTCATTAACCAAAGAAGGTGTCAAGTCTTCTTTCATTCAAGGCAAATTAACAGGTTCTCTCTGCTGAAGCTTCTATCCAGAAAATATTGTAAGCAATACTGAATGCACACTGTCCTTTTGGGAACAAAGTTATTTAAAACAAGAAAAAAGCCATTGATGAGTCCACGCAGCAGCTATTGCTTTTATTGTGCATAACAAGGCATGCATGTGTCACAATCTTAGAAGAGTTACAGCTCCATACAATATCTTCATTTAACATAGCTATCTAAAAATCAGAACATCTGATCATTTAATATAGTAATCAAAATCATTAGAACTTCGTGGCTGATATTTGAGGTGTTTCTTTTCTTCACAACACCACCTTTCTTGGAGGGTAAAGACACTGAATCGCTGTTTTTAGGTCTATTTAAAATAAAATAATAAAAACAAAACAAACCCACGAGATAAGCACAAAGTTTTTGTAGTTGTGCTTTAGGAAAGCTACTTCTGACAAGAGAAGCTAGTTTATTTTTCTAGAAATATAATAGCTGGATAATAAAGATACAGAGCACATAAGAACAGATTTTAGTCTCAGTATGTAGTCAACAAACTAATTAGTTACAATTTGAACAATTGTTTCCTCTCTACCTACAACATTCAGGTTAGGTATCTTTCACTTCTTATCCAAAATAGCCATCTGTTGCTTCTATATCTCATAAAGCATTGACATGTTCTATTGGAATAGTGTCTGTCATTAGGAAAGGATGAAAGAATTTATTACCTGTAAGGATTTGTGAAACATGCTAAGGAAGCTACTGTATGTGTCACTGTACTTCTCTTGATACCATCTTATTGGGAAAACTTGGACCCAAGACTTGGACCAAGCTCAAAAACATTCACACTGAGATTTACTCTGTAATGGATTTGTAAGCTGTTTCATGAATGCACTTCACTTGATAAATATGGCAAGAAAAACTGTATACCACAGAACATGTCATTTGAAAAAAAATGTATCTAAAGTCTAGGTTTTCTAAAAGACTTTGATTAAAACAGCTCTCTTGTGCAGCAGTTCTCAGATGCATTGCCTATGTATGCATTACCTTGATCAAGAAGATTTTTTTGTTGTATTACAGTTTAAGTTCAGGGTTTTTTTGAACACCCTGCATATTTGGTTCATGAACGTAACCCTAATTCAGCCTGCAGTGCTTTGTATTGCAGCAGATCACTGTGGAACTTGTTGCAACATAAGCTACTTCCTTCCTCTATCCTTTAGGACAAAAGAAAAGCAGATCAGAAAGAAGAATACAAATTAAGAAATCCAGTTACCATACAGAACTCTATACCCACAGAAAAAAATACACATATGCAGTATATTCTACACAGTCAGTGATCCAAACCCTACTCTAACACAAAGGTAATGATCGCTGTAAGATCAGAACACCTACTAGAAACGTAATGCAAGGCAGCTCTTTGTGCCAGTTGCTTTGTTTTATTAAGTCAGTCACTGGTACTGCACAGGGCCTGCCTGAATGTGCCTCAATGCTTCAGAGAATTTACAGTAAAACATACTGCCCTTTCAAATCCTCCAGATGAGGAAAAATGAATGAGGGAGATCAGGTACAAAGATTAAGAGAGACGTGTTTAGCAGGGAAGGGTCATTAAAATCAAAATTATTGTGCAAGAGATGTTGATGAAACAGACAGTGTGCTCAATCTTTTCTTCAGCACTCTTTTCCTCTTGTGATGGTTCATAAGAGGAATTACTAGAAGAACAAAGACAGTTCTCTGGTGTATTTATTGGCACTCAAAAACAGAAGGGAAGTTAAGAAGTTAAAATGCCTGCAGTAGAGAAGAATAAATGTTTTATCTCCTCTAACATAAGATTGTCATATTTGACGACAAAATAGTAGTTTTCTTCTAATGTGTGCAGACAAGACGCTTGCTGCTCGAGCAGTCATCTTAGCTGAGGTTTTTTAGGCTACTCTTTGTATCTGCTTCTCATAGAAAAGTCAACCTCTTAAGCTTTACTTAACTGCTTTCAGACCTGCTCATAACAAACTAGAACAGGTGTGCTTCCCAGTTCAAACTGGAAATACAAGCTCACCATTTATAGTTTTGACCTGTTACATGAGAAACACATGTAACTACTTCCCTTGATACAACACTACAGTACTGAAGGTGTTCCAAGACTCCAGAGCAGTTCTTACACCGAGCAATGGCCAAAGCTCCCTCTTTATTCTGCCCACACAGCGATGTTATTACGCACGTGTTCTTTATATCAAAGGTAGCCCTTCCGCTTCCCTTCAGCGCTCTCACTGAAGGCTGTGCCCAATAGCCTTAGCTCCAGATTTAGACATAAGCGTTTGTCACCGTTCATGATCTTCTAACATCCCTCCCTGAAATACAAAGTCTCAAGCTTGAAAGTCTACATTATGAAGTTACACGATGTCGGCTTACAGAGGTGGATGACAGCTAGCACAGAATGAATCCCATTCATGCTGATCCCACTGAAACCATTCCCTGTCCTTTCACCTGCCCAGGAGTTCTTGGAAGAGCACAGGTTAGCACGGCCAAAGGCACACAAGATGAGAGTCTAATAGCACAGGAGAGTTTAATAGCATAGGCAACAGAAACCTACGGCACAGCAATACTCTCGGATGCCACAATTAACTGCAATAAACATAGCTGTGGAGGACAGAACAGTTCAGGCAACATTTTAAAATAAAGTTCATTTGAAGACTAACTTCTCTTAGTGCGGATTCTAATCTTCCTTTCATTTCTTCTTTAGAAAGTGGACACCTTTTCTCAAAAGGAAAGAAAATATGGCACTAACTCAGCTGTAATGCCACTGAATTCTGAAACTAAATGTTCAGATTTAGTCATTGGGACCTAACGTATCTAATGTGTCGTGGCAAATTCCCTATCTATTTTTACCCCTTCACTGAGTCAATCAGCAGACACTCACTTAAAAGCAACATATATATCTTTTTACAAAAGAAGATCTTCAGAGTGCTATTGCTGCTGGTTGCATAAAGAAAACCTGTGGGTACAGGACATCTCCCTGTAATAATAATGTTGGAAGTCTTCCATTGCTAGAAAAGGGAGCAAAATGGCAAACACATTTACCATCTACCTAAACTGTCCAGGTTTTAATTAGGACATACACAGTTACACGTAAGAGCCATAAACTCTCAGAAAAACAGTGATTTTGCACAAGTTAAAAATAGCAATTTAGATAAATGGTTGATCCTGTTGTGTTTTGAATCCTGGATGCAACACAGGATAGAAGAAGCACCCAACTTGAACACAGATTGCTGGCAAAGCCTTTGAGTATATGAAGCACAACTGTAGTTATGCAACACAGCTCATCCCGGAATGTAAACGTTCAGCAAAATCTTTAAAAATAAAACATTTAGAGTCTTATGCTCAGTTCTATTATACTCCAACACTTAGAAAAACAGGAAAAGTGTTTTTAAAACCAATTTATTTATACCCAAGAAAGAATACTTGAACAAAAACATTTACTTACTAAATACTAACAGTGGACACAAAAAATACATGGCACTACTGTGCTTCATATAGCCACATGCTTGTAATGTTTCTATCAGTCCAAGCTGCAAAACCTCATCTGTTTCTCAGAGCTGAAACCTCTTAACAACTTAGCTTTCAAAACAATAAAAAAAACTATGAGATTAGGCAATAGTTTCATGCACTGAACAGGTCCTGCCATAGAGCATCCTCAGAGGAGGAAAGATGGGTGGTTTTACCCATCTGATGTCACTAATAGAAAGAAGCAGTATAAGCCTTAAGTAGCTTTAAAAGCAACCCCCCACTATTTTTATGGCATCGCATTTAGTTCACTTGTAAACTCTTAAGAGCAGAATTTATTTTATTCTATTTGTATAGCATTTCATGCTAAAATAAATTTGACATGACAAAAAATTTAAAGAGTTTGAAAGTGAATGATATGAAAAAGTTTTCCTTTCCTCTTTGGGCTTAAAAGCATCCGTTAGACAATGTGAACAAGTTTAAATCCAGCAGCAAGCCTTCAGTCTACTGTACTGCTTTACCTCCCTGTGCCCGTTACTGTTTATTGCCTTTCAGCTGCCATAATAACAATCAGCTAAGGAAGTCAGGATAAAGCTGTGGATGAGA
Organism: Anser cygnoides; assembly: GCF_040182565.1. Classification (NCBI taxonomy): domain Eukaryota; kingdom Metazoa; phylum Chordata; class Aves; order Anseriformes; family Anatidae; genus Anser; species Anser cygnoides. The sequence goes on from NC_089873.1 coordinate 33,892,666, forward strand.
ATTTGTCATTCACTGCTAAATAAAAGCATCATAATCATTTGCAGAACAGCAAATCTGGCAATAGGAGAGGGACTTAGTTTATTATCTGTTTTGTAAATATAAATTAAGTTTCATCTGATAACCTTTAACACTTTCTGAACATTTCATGTGGCTTCAGAGAAATGATTTGTCTTACTACCTATCTTCAGTAATAAAAGAACACAAAAAATAAGGTTAAAAACAAGCAAAGAAATACATAAGTGTATTGTATATGTACATACACACACACAAGTGATAACAACCTTCTCAAGGAAATACTAAAACCAAAATAACAACTTCAAAAGAAACTTATCATAAAGAAACCATGTAGCGATGTCTCCTATTGATTCTGTAATAAATAACTTGTTCAAGTGCACAGAAGCAGGACAAAAACCTCACAAGTTGCACCTCATTAGAGCAAGTGTTGTGTCCCCCACCACAATATAGCATAAGGTAATTCTAATTTGGTGTTTTATATTGACAATTGAAACTGCTACAGGAAAGTCAAAGATCTTAAAGACTTAATGCAAAGACTACAGGACATGTGAAGAAAAGGGGATTAAACAGAACAATAAATAATAATTAGTTCAACAAGTCATTTTCCTTTAAGGTTCTAGCACTATCTACAAAGGTATGGCTATTATGGGATACATGCCAATAACTATAATTAGAAAACCCAAGGTTTTATCAGACTTGCTTTGTAAACTAACATGAAAACCAATTGGTCTCAGTCCTTAGAGTTCACAGGTGAGAAACAGCACAGAAGATAAGCAAGATTAAGTTAATGATACTGCAATATTATGACGTACATAATACTGTCTGATCTTCTGAACTGCCATCACCATTTTTTACTGATCCCTAAACCCTAGTAACCATTAAAAAGGCACGATGGTTAGTGAAAGAAAACACAAAGTCCTTCGTTACACTAAAGAGGTGGTTTCGCATGATCTACATATAAAAGTGCTTCACTGACCAGTTTATATCAAGTCATATCAAACCTATTTTCTTATGCTGAATAAAAGAAAAACACACTTTGGTTCTCGGTCTTACCTCAGCCCATTTAAGAATACAAGTCATGCAGAAGGTATGACTGCAGCTCTCAGGAACACCGATCTCTTGTTCTAGAAGGCCATTCAGACAGATGGGGCATGTGCTACCGTCATATAATAAAGTAGAACAGGAACAGCTTTCTTCCTTTTCTTCACCTGGTATTATGAACATTGACACTCGGAATTTTTGTCAGTTTTTTTGAAACAAAGTCTTTGTAGATTTGAATAATAAGGCAATAAAATACATTTTTGTGTAGTTGGAAGCAGATTAATCAAGTTTTTGGGTCTAATACAGTCAAGATGCTGGCCAGAAGAGTAGTTCCAAGCATATACTTCAGGTGAAAAGTACTGTGCAACATATTCCATAGAACACTGTCTCACGACTTGCTGTTAAAGGAAATCTAGCTCTAGTGCTATTGATGTCTATTAGCTCTAGTGTTAAATATGGAAAGCATCACAGTATTTCCTACTGCTCACGGAGTCATTTACTCATTGCTCTTCTGAAATCACGTAAGTCCACTCTCTCCATGCAATACTTAGCCCAGCATATCCTATACTCATTATCCTTATATATACATAGTCTACCTTTATTCTAGTTTTCCAGTCTCAGAACTATTTTAATCTGACCATCCTCAAATATTTACCTAATCAAGTACATTTAACAAAATCGGGAGCATTTTTGCATAATGAAAACAGATCCCAATTTAAACAAAAGGAGACGAGCTTTCCTTCAATGAATTTTACTTTAATTATTTTTCTGAATAGCAATTGCCATTTCTATTTTTGTTCTGCTAGTAGAAGTCAACAAGTGAAAAACAGAATTCATGGGAAAGGATACAGGGACTCCACAGGACAAAGAAAATATTATGATGAGATAGTTATGTTTACACAACTTCTTTCAAAACAAGCAGCATACTAATTGAGAGAACAAATGTAAAATCTGACCTTTCACAGCTCGAACCTGAATAATACACTTGAACGTTTTCACACACAGACTTTACCTTCCATGCCTTCATGCTTCTGGCCCTCTGTGTCTTGAATACACTGCTTTCTGTTCCTCATCTTCTTACAAAATGTAGTCTGGAAAACATAGAAATAGTTTACACAGTTCATTTATATTGCAACTTGAAGATAAAACTGACCACTATGGACATAATGAGTGCTCTCCAGCGCTCTCCATTTCATTATACCTTTGTAGAGTAGAAACACATGACGTTAGGAGTCAGATACAGATCTTTTACAGTCTGTTTGCAATTTATGGGTATCATTAATGCTGTCTAGCAACCGATACTTCCAACTCAAAAATTGTCTTTGTTCAACAAATGCAAAGTTTTTGCAGTGTTTTAAGACCACCAACGGTGCTTTAACTTTTAAAAGTTAAATGCATTGCTAAGTTTCTATGCAAACCACCCCATTTAACACTGCAGTAACTAACCTCTTGTAAATTGCTCTTCACAAATGGTTGAAGCAACAAAATTAAACACAAAAGAACCAGCAGAGCTAGTTGCTTTCCACTCCTAGCATCCCAGTGGTAGTGGAAAGCAAAAAAAATGAAAGCAGCTTACATTTGCTTGCTTCTTGCTTTTGCCATACAATTAGAACTATTAACACCCAGGAGAGAATAAAGGGGAAGGATCTTGCAATATCAAGCAAGAGAGCAATTCACCCGTGCATTTTAGTGAAGTATGAGCGATGGAGAGGATGCACCTTTTAAGTGTTATCCAAAGGAGTTGTATGGAATAGGAATAGCAAGAAGAGAGCATGTCCTTGGGATCAACGCCATAAAGGTCCAAAGAACTTGGTATCACGTAATAAACAGCAAGAATATGTTCTTTGGATGGCTCACCCACAACGTGCGGAATGAAATACGCTTGGAAAAGCATCCACACCTACGTCTGAATCTCTTGCATTTCAACCTGCTGTGGTCGCACCAGAGATCCCACGAACACCTAAACCACCAACCCAACAGCCCTAGAGAAACCAGTGCTTTTGTTCTGAACTCTATAAACTTTTTAAACTATTACTATTTGAAAGAACCAATTAAAGTTTCACAAGGGATTGAATGACTGAGAAATGACTAAGATTTACTACGTAAGTATTCAGACCTGAACCAAGCTGACTGAGATTTCAAGCCCTTACTCTTTAATGGCTTTACTAGAAAAAGTAATGAGAGCCCAGAACACCACGACCATGCTCGTCAGCTAAACTTCCTTTATTTCACTTGAAAACCACACTGTTTTTTCTTTACTAGCTGGATATCCAGGAGGGTGGGAGAGGCAGAATTTGCCTCCTAAAACTTTTCTTCTCATCAAATCTTTATTGCTTGATCTTGGCAGTAGGAAGTGTTTCAATGATCACGGCTTCTTACTGGGAAAAGAAACACTCCTGCAGATACCCATCACACAGCACACTCCTCGCTTTTGTAGGCACCCAAGAAAGCAGGGCTCTGAGCTGTGCCCCAAACACAGTTCATTAAAGAAGCGGTCGAAACTGTGAAACTACGTCGAAATCTGTATTAGAATTCTAAAGTGCATCAGTGTTCCCATTAGAAGCTGCTTTTCAAACACACACACACACACACACACACATCACCCTTACACATTTAGTCAGCTGGGGGAAAGAAGGAAAGACCCCAGGTGGAAGGAAATTCCACCTTTTGGTAACCTAGAGCAGTTACCAACACTAATATTAATACAGGCTGTGCTACAGTCAATGCCGCTAAGTTGCAGACAAGCTCTGTTAACACAGCCACCATTGACAAAGCCACCAATAAATAACCTTCGCAGGCTAGGCAAGGATGAAACTCAGCAAAAGCCAAACTGCTACAGTAAAGCTTCACATCTTGAACAAGTGAAATCCGCAAATCCGCATCAAATTAGGACAGATAAGACCACAAAAAAACATATCTGGACTTAAAATAAGAGATCAAGGCTTTTTGTTTTCCCTCTGATTTGCAACGGGACTTTTAAGTGGCTTTGGTTCCAAAAAGTTTAAATCAGGTGACGGCGTGCAGTATACATGTTTTATGTTTAAACAGAGACGTTCCTTTTGTATGTAGTACGTGTTAACAAAACCTCAGCAATGCTTTCACAGAAGCAGACAAATCCACAAAAAGTCCTCATTCCTAAGACCCTTAGGATGCATCACGCAGACAAGAGAATTCCACATTGTGCATCCATCCACAGGAGAAAAAAAATAGAGTTTGGATACCAAATTGTAACTTAAGGAGTAGCAGTAGAGTTCATGCTTATTATAACGGAGGTCTTGAGATAACTAAGGCAGCTCGTAGAAATAGAACCCACAGAAACTCTTTAGATTTTTTTCCCCAGAAAGAGTAACCTTTCCTTTATTGTACTCTTTCTAGACACAAAGACATCCCAGAAATTCTTGCACAGTGACAGTAATTAGCAAAACTCATCCTAAGATTTTGACAAAATATCAGTAAATCCGAGATGTGCAGCGACTGCAAATGTTTGTGCCGTGTTGTATCGTTCTTCCCACAAACCTAACATTTAAACAGGTTCTGAGTGCCACTAACGCATGTCACAGCTCAACTTTTTGCCAGTTTGACACTGTGCATTTCTCACAACACAGAAATTTAATACAAATTAGTTCAGTAGTATTAATATATATTAGTTTATATTTAAAAAGTATAAAACTTCACCAAAATCTATATAGTATTTAACAAATGAACTTCAGAAAGACTATTTTCTCACTGTTTTAAGAGGGGCTTCACAGCCAGTAGAGTAGCACGAGTTAATACTAAAGACCACTGTTATATTTATAAAATTAAAAACAGTTAGTAAAAGAGAACTTAGTGGTTTAAAAAGAACAGGCAGTACAGAAAATAGAGGGTTTTTTTGTCCCCAGATGTGACATTCCTTTAGATTCTTTTAAATTTAAGCAAGATTTGGAAGTATTTCTCAGAATTTTTCATCACAGTTGCATGCCACAGAAGAAATCTGTAGTCTTGGCTGAGGACAGACAGTGAAAGAGTTGAGATCAGTTTTTTTGTGAGATCCTCCCAGTTACCAAGTTGTATGATCTTACATGAAGATCCAGTCACATCCATGACCGATCATGTCCAATAAGGCTGATATATATTTGAATGTCAATAGCTAGAGTACTTACACCAAATTTCCTTCGCTTATGACCAACACATTTTTCACTTAGTTACAGCTATTCAGTTGTTGATGTGAGATATTAGAAGATACCCCAAGACCTACATATGCAAGGCATTTAACAAGACAGAAACAAAAGCATAACAACAACAAAAACAAACAAACAAAAAACCACAACTCTAAAGAGAAATACTTCTTAAGAATGTGTAAAGATAGGACGGCATTATAGCCAAGGTGGTATTTTTCTGGTTTTCAATGGAATTACTTTGTAATGGAAACAGCTTATTTAAACTCACTAAATGTTATTTAATCTATTTAATTTGAGATAAAGACAAGAATACTCTGGTATATTAAAATGAAAATAGTGAACAAGGACACTATCACAAGTACCCCCCTTTTCTCCCCGTTATTTTAATGGAGTTAAACGTTTAAGTTCCTAGGTTATTATTCACAGGAAATTCCAGTTCTTGTCTTCAAGAAAGGCAAACACCAAAGACATTTCCCAACAGAAGTGCTTAAAGTTAATCATTTACTGTGGGAATAGATTTGTTACCATCGGCCTGAAGAACTTGGCTTCGTGATATACTTGGCCATCTCCTTGATGCAGACCAATATGCCATTTAATCACTAAATCTTCTATATCACAAAAATTTAAAGTGTGACAACCTTTTATGTTAACACAGGCTACTACGTAGAACTCATCCTAAAAACACAGATGTATTTCAACACTAATTCACTGTGCATGCAGAGAAAAACCTTGGTCTGTTCGAAGTCATGCAACGCCGTGTCCCATTGAACTAAAACCTATCACATTAAAGTCTTAATTTTAGGTAGGCACAGAAAAATCATTGGACAAAAATGAACAGCAGTGTAGCAACTGACAAATGGAATTGTGTCTGCTTTTTGACTAACTACAAGACAAAAGTCTTCACAAGCACTCTTCATGCCCAGTAAATGCAACAACTCAATATACTCCTCCTCCAATACGGTCACAATCCACAGACCTGTCTACACAGAAGTACACTTGTTCGTTTTAGAAAGGAGGATAAAAATCAAGAGCATGCAACAAAACCTCCAGTAAGCAAATGCAAAATGATGTCCAATACTTTTTTATTCTTGTTTCCTTAAGGGACTTAACTTAGGAAACGTTTGTATACAACCTTCCAACTTAGACACGCGTTGCATCTGAATTTAAAGGAGTGATTTGTTTTGACTGTTCTGTTTCTACAAAAACATTTTCTGTTATTTTAAGAAGAGTAGGGCATTCTACTGCTTGCATTTTTATTTCTTCACTAACTCAAAACACAATCTGTTTCAAAACCAAAACAGTCAGCTATACATTCCGCATACAGAAATGCATTTGGTTAATAAAACTACAGTAACACCCTTTACTCCCATCAATTTTGGGGGGCAGCAAAAAGTAGGGCTCTATCCTGCCCTATACATTTTGTTGATCTTTAACAAACCTTGGAAGGAGGTTTAAGACTCTTCCTTCAGCAAGCACGTTTTTAAGGAAAACACATCTTGACAGTTAGATGTGTACAAAACCAAAGAATTTTAGTAACTAATGATAGAACACCGAGAATCCACTAGAGCTCTCCAAATGGGCTCACCATGACCACTGGACCATTAAGACATGTCCAACTGCTGATGAACATTGAGAACTTCTGCCAAAAGCCCTGTGCCATTGTAGAGATGGACTGAGGAAATGATATTTCCAGTAGAAGCTGAACACTTGAAAAGATTTTTTTAACCTATTTGTACCACTTATTCTAGCACAACACATATTCCAAGAAAAGGAAGAAACCACTGTGTATTTGCAAGTATACATCAGGAACCCTCACAGTTCTTTTTATTCAGAAAAACTTTTAAGCTGTCTGAAGAGCCCGGAAGGTTGACTTGTTTCAACTGACAACTCAGTAATGTTGTTTGCCCTGCAATAAATGAGGACTACACACTGAGGATCTGAAGCAGTTATCCTGGATTTGTTCTGTAGTGTAGAGGAATCTCGTGGCCCAGAACACCAGCGAGAATAGAATCAACTGGTGCACTCAAAGGAGACCTTTTAAAGAGGATCTTTACTCTTTGTATGGTCAATTTGCACCTTGTATGCATTCCCAAATGGAATGCCATAGAACCAAAGATGCAGAGAAAGAAGGAGACCAGTGCTAAGCTTTGGAGAATGAAGAAAAACCCTTCTTGGTGGTTTAAGCCTATTCATGTGGATCCAGTGTCTCAGAATGAATCAGTGCTATTCAGCCAAGGAGACGCTGCTGATTTAAAGAGTCTTTGCAAACCCACTGAGGATGCAATTACCCAAGAGAGTTAATCTAATCTAACAGCTTGGTGCCACCAGTAGCAGACATATGCCAAAGAAATTACAAGTAAAAAAAAAAAAAATGGGTGAGGGAAAAGATAGAACAGGATTATCCCTTTTGACAGCAACAAGGTGCTGGAATAGCTAAGACTTTCTTGTCAAACTGCCCCCCTACATGGACATGCCGGTACATAGATTATCTGCCAACTCCATGAAAATGCAAGGTAAAGCTTGAGGAATTGCTGCAATGGCTCTGATTATCACATCTAGCAGCCTGACCATCAGAAGAGCTATGGGTTTCAAGGCAGATTTAGAGCCTCACAGTGGGCACAGAGGGTAATAATTTCCTTCCTGCATAAGTTTGTAACACAACCTGGCTTAAGACACGCCATAGGAACCTTTTAAAAATCAAGTCAAGGGAGTAGGCAGTATTCTTCACTGAAGTTTAACAGAAGAGCACCCGTAAGACACAGGTGAAACAACAGCAGGGAACACCATGGCTTTTACAGGTTGGTATGTGCTGGTACAGACCAGATTGAATTCTAGCTCCTAACATTTAAACCCCTTCAGTTTATTGGGCAGAATAAGAAGCTAGCCAAGCAATGTCAGAACCGCTATTTTATGTACAACAGTGCTGACAAGTCACACTCATCTACAAGTTCTTTCAGTGCTCTACATTCCCTAACAGTAACGGGAGAATACTTTATTCATTATACGTTATTCACATGCGTAGCAGAGTGTAATCACGTTATAGGCCTACTAAGAAAAGTCACTATCCAAAAAGCTCCAGTAAAACAGAACTAAACCAAGCATGCTGCCAATTTCAAAAAAAGGGCAACATTTATAAGACTCGCATTTTGCCATTAATACCTGCATCAAAAGCATGATGCCAACTTAACAATTCTTATTTAAGAGCTTTATCAAAGCTAAAAGAAACCCCCAACTCAACAGATTTACACACATCCAGACTGACAATAGCAGCAACAACAAGTGTATATTAAGGGAACTTCCCATATCTCCTGTCCTGGGAAACTCATGCATAGGCCAAGCATTCCTTCATGCCAGAATCCCAGCCATGCAGCTGGCCACCTGATCTACCAGCCTTTGCATTCCTCTCCTTCTCATCAGTCTGTATCTTGTATGCTGGAACAGGCTCCCCAGGGCAGTGGTCATGGCACTGAGCCTGCTGGAGTTCCTTGAAGCGTTTGGACAATGCTCTCAGATACATGGCCTGGTTTTTGGGTGGTCCTGTGTGGAGCCAAGAGTTGGACTCGATGATCCTTGGGGGTCCCTTCCAACTCAGGACATTCCGTGATTCTAATAAAGAAAAGTAGGTAGGTAGGCTACCGAAGAAATGCAATATTAGTACTGAGGAACAAGAGATAACAAAAGGACAAAGTCAAAGGTCTCGTGCTAAACATCAGTTGATAAACATCAGAGTCTCTGGCAAAACTCCAAATACCACCCCAAGAAGCCATCTCAGTCTTAAGTATGCAACTTAGGAGAACATGGGGCACTAAGACTCAAAGTGTTATACCCCTACCCCCTCCAAAAAAAGGAAATACACGAGGGCTCTTTTGGTCTCTACTGCTTCGCTCACCAGAACCATAAATATCTACACAACTACCGGGGCAACCCACAGGAAGACTGCTATTTCCACAAGTCAGGAAAGGTATCATGTTTGACTAAGAGAGTTAGAACAAAGGGATATTCACTCTCTTTCAAATATCTTTGTCAAAAACGCACTGAAGAAAGCTACCTCACACACATCCATCCTGACCGTTCTACCACGCAAGGCTGAGACCCATTTCTGAGGAAGCTCACAAAGAAGTGAAGAAGAGCTGGTAACAAGCTTGCACAGCAGTTAGGAGCTTTGAGACATGACAAATTTGAGCTGGGTACCAAACTAGTTACCTTCCTGGCACTGACACTTAATTACCTACAGAAAGCAAATTTCATTTCTCATCTTTCTGCACCGCCAACCGTAACATACTTTGTTCCACTAGGATAGGTGGCAAAGTTTGGGCCGTGTCCTGAACTTACATTAAGAGTTCATAGCCAGTAAGCTGCAATGAGAAACACTGTCTCGGCAGATTCCCTCTGCAAGTCAATCTGAATCAGTTAGCCAGCATTTTGCATATCTGTGAGGTTAACTCAGACCACACGAATTTACATACATAAACTATGGAGAAATGACACCTCTGCATCATCGGTACATTCGGCGTGACCACTGACAGCCAAGATGGCCAGTGCTCAGGCATGTTTAGTTCTGACTAAGAACTAAACGAAGCTAAGCTTGTTAATCAGCAAGGAAAAAAAATCACTGTTAGGAGTTGTAAGGGTGCAGTCTCATTTGATTCAAAGTATATATTCACAGCTGATATCTAACCTGCACTTCAAAGCCACACTCATCTCCCTACTGCCTCTTTAGAGAAATTTCTCTTGTTTGCAAGCAACGACCTTTCTGTTCTGACAGGAGACAAGCCTTACTCAAGCCTCTGTCAGCTCCTGAGGATGCAGAAGTGCTGGGGACAAAGCTGCATAGCTTACCTAGGCATCGGAGTAAGGCTACTTGGCAGGGTAGGACTGCCACTCGTAACGCTGCTTTCCAAAAGCATCCTGAATCACAAAAGACAAATCCCAGGCCTAGTCTGTACAGAAGTTTATGGCTGGGCCCACGACAGCCCTAAGACAGGGTTTAACACATCATGGAGCCACTACCCCACGCAAAAGCCAGTTCATTTATACAGCGGCCAGGATGAACAGAAGCTTCTGAGGACTGATACAACATAAAATGTATACTCAGAAATTAAAAGAGGACCTTATTTTGCTTTCCAAAGCAGTTATTTTCAATACAAGGCAATAAGCACGGTGCCTGTTGTGCTGTGCCATGCGTATGGTGAGAAACCCCCCCAGAACAAGCACTGTGCCGTGACTGTTCCCACAGGGAGAACACACCTGTGTGCCAGGGCTAAATCACGCTGCTCCACACACTGCTGATAAACACGCAGGTATCACAGCCATTAACATCACACAAAGAAATACGCAACAGAAAACAGACAACGCGACGTCCTCTCACTAAACATACAATTCAGCACTTAGGTGTTTCTTCCAAGCAACCCGTGACTGAGTTGTGTGAAATTGAGATTTGCAAACAACAGGAACTAATTGGGGATTAGATACTATTGTCATGGTGCACACGGTTCGGGCAACTAAACCAAGTCAGCATAAACTCACGACCCCATCTTCCTCTCCTGAGGGTCCTGAGTCACACGTATACTTTTGCAGCTGGAAGGGATAGCATTACATACCAAAGTCAGCAAAAATGGCTCAGCCATTTCCAAGAACAGTTAAAGCGTTCTTTTTTTTTTTTTTCCTAGCCACTTGGAAGCAAGCACCAATATTTTCATGCTTTCCACCCAAGAGCAGATACTTGGCAGTGGGTCACCGAGATCAAGAACATGCTTTCCACACAAGTAACCCTTCCAGACCTAGCCAGGGCACAAATCTGAAAAAAAAAAAGTTTGCATTAACTCAGGAAATCTTTGTTAGTCGTTGCATTTATTTTCTCCCCATAAGTTAGATCTGTGCTCAGCATACACTAATAATTTCAAGTTCCTATCCCATTGCTACTCTGCACATGCAGCATTCCCACAAGATGAATGAGCATACTTCAGCCAGTGCTATGGCAACACAGCAGGGCTTGCTGCAATCACTTCTCCGATGCTAAAGAAACTCGGAAGACCATCTTTATGTTTCTTAATACCATCCTAAACATGCCCAAGCAGCGGGGCTTACACACCAGGGATGCAGGAGATGAACCAAAAACACCTTGCAAAGACAGCGAGAAGTGGAAAAGCTAAGACCTTTTAACAGGGGAAGGAAAACGGATGGCAAAACTGGTAGAGTAAGAGACAGAGTAAGACTGACCTCAAACGAAAAGCTCCAGGGTCACAGCAATGGCAAGCATATTTAAGAAGTAAAAAAATAAAATAAAAAATGTGGCAACAAAACCAGAGTGGTAGGTGATTAGAATATTATATTGAGCCAAAAAAAGAGAAAGGGCTGAATCTAGCAAAGGAAGAAATAACATGTAATTGTCCATTTACAGATTACCATTATTTTTTCTTCCACCTACATTATGGTAGTCTTATTGCTCAGCTTCTGAATCTTGAATTCCTGCAAACAATGGCATCCCTTGAGTAGAATTATGCAGTCCATAGGCTCCTGTATCATTTTCTGGATTTAAACTGAAAAACGCACTCCAGAAGATCACATAGAACCATACCCACACCCTTGTTAAAAATACACTGAATTTGAGTCCTCTATTAAAAGCCTGCTGTTCTTTCATTTTAAACATCAAACGAAGAGCTCAGTGATATAACATGCTCTTTTGGAACCTATGAAAACGTTCATCTCCATAAGAACTAATTTCAGCTTACATTCAAAATACACAGGCATTGATTTACAAACAGGAGAAAGAAAGTAGCATGGCCATTTCTAAGTGTTTTGCCTTGCTGAGGCATACTCTTAAAGAAGTACTAGATGAAAGCTATGATGTTAAAAACCATGGTTCTCGAGCTCCTTTTCCCTTTGAATAACAGTATTTTATAAGCTGCGGTCAAAGACCTACACTAACCACTTATAAATGTCAGACAAAAAACACTATTTTTGGAAAGTGGTGTAAAAATACGGAGCTTGCATAGGTTTTATCATGACAATTGAAACAATCTTGAGCATCTTATTTTGCACAAAATCTCTTCCAGTACTTGTAGAGCAATGCATTAGATGCCATTTGAGAAGCAGCAGATAGATGGGGAGTAAGCAGTTTCAATTACTGTTCATCTGGCTTTCACAGCCCTTACTTACTCAGTGATCACTTTCAAGATGGCTAAAATAAAGCTAGAAAGATATAGCCAGGAATGGAAGACAGGGATTAGAGAGAAGGTTTCCTTGATACCAGTAGCAACAGACAAAAGGTGACACAAGCTATTAGCCACAAAAGGGGGAAAAACCAGACCTGAGCTTGAAAAGGTATCTCAAACTCCATAATCTTTACCTTCAGCTACTGAGGACAGTCTGCTAACAAGAAAACATGTAAAACACAATTCTGGGGTACTTTCACCCCAGAGATGGCATCAAGAAATTACCTAAAACAAAATAATACTTGGCTGTGAGCTCTTAAATAATCAACCCAGCTTTTGTTATAATTGATTACTATATCTCATTGCAAAGCTTCCAAGAGAAGTTTCCCGTGTCACCAGTGCTAGAAGCTACTTACAGCGATGAACACCATCCTCATCCACAGCTTCTTGCCACAATAGCAACTACAAAACAACTGCTGGTGCCAACTAGTTTTTCTCAGAGTTGCACTAGGTGCCTTCTTGCTCAGACTTGGGAAATTGCATTTAAGAAAAAACAGCAACGCACAATTGCATTGGTATAGAGAGAAGGGTATACAATACCTTCGTTGCTACGGGAATCTTTATTTGGTAGCACCTCAAATGAAACTCTAATGAGTTCAAGGTACTAACACACTGCTTTACTCTAACCGTTTCACAGTACTTGCAATTAGTTCTTGAACACCTATCTATAGTCCACAGGGGCCGCTACCTTTTGTATCACAGGCAGCAAACTAAGAACATTTAAGACAAGCAGAACTGCATAGAAGTGATTATTCAGTGGCTGTACAGAAGGCAGAGTGTTTCATTGTCTCTCCTTCTTGTATCTTCAGAATCACTGAAGTAATTTGTTCTAGGCAGCGAACAGCCTAATTAACACTGCTCATCTGTCTTCAGATTCTACCTGAATCACAGTGTCGACACAAGTGTCGAGTACCATTACGGCTCAGTTTCTTGTAAAAATTCTCCATTTCAAAGGCAGAAGTCTTCCCTGCTGCAGTTCTGTCCTGCGGTGCTATCAAAAGGTATGGACGTACGTGAGGACTTCTAGCCAGATGCTGATCTCAGGGATTTCCCACTCACTGTTACTGTTGGCATTCTAATAAAAGCCAAGCAGCAAGAAGAGAGACACGTGTTAATGCACTTGACGTTTCCAGGCAATTTCATACTAGTTTGGAAAAGTTCCAAACGTTGAATGCGTCAGTCAGGTTTACTCGCAGATAGTATCCTTGAAGGAAGATCACAGTTAGGCAGTGCTTACAGACCTCATAGCAGATGAACAAAGACTGCATTTTAATGGGAGTCCACCAATCCTTAAATAACATCTGCATTAAGACAGACATCATTATTAGCATTTATTAGAAAAAGTGACCAGATACCACTTTTTGCCACAGCATTAGGCTTTAGATAACAGCTTCTGAAAGACTTATTTCTTCTATATTCTGCTTGATAGCAAAAAGCAAACTTTTTTCCCAGTTCTCTCTACATCCTCATTCATATATATTTTTATTGTACATGTATATGTGTGAAAGAATCTGAAATCATCTCAGAAATTTAAGAATGCCACTGGCCACAGAATCAAATACAGTTGCTGTGATGATGGAATACGCATGGGTTGCACACTGATTATTCCACGTACCGAACTGTGACCTAACGTAGGGACCATTCACCAAGTCATCCTTAACCCTCTTCAAACACAAATACACAATGGTATAAAAAAATTTGCTTTATAGAAGATTGACAAATAATTTCTAGTGAAAATAATCCAATATCTGGATTATTATGATTATTAACATCAAAACTCAAATTTTGCTTTTTCCTGGGGGGAAAAAAAAAAGAGTAATGCTAGTGTTATATGAAGATAATTTACAGAAAGTATTACTTAATAATAAAAGGTGAAGGGGTAAAAATGTTCATTTTATCACCATGTACACCAAGGTAATGTGTAGATACACATATGCCTACATGTGTACATATATTTGTTACCTTACTAAATGTATTTAACACAAAGTTTATTTTAATCTTGCCTACTTCGTAGATAATTAAATGCGGTATTTTGATCATCCTTTGTCACGTCAGTTAACAACTTTGCCAGCCCAGAAATGACAACTTTCACATTTGGTTAAGTTTAATTAGTTTTCCTTAAGCCTTTTAGTTGGAGAAACAATCAGAAGTGCCATAAAAATAAGCTGTAGTAAAACAGTATGTTTCTACAAGCAACAGGCTTTTAAAACAACAAAATAAAACTGCCAGGGAAAAACTGTTTGTTCAATCTGGTGTGGGCCACTGAAGCACAGATCGTGCGTATTCAGCCTTTGAGAGTCCCTCCAACAGTCGCTCGGCCTTCAGCACACCCTCAAACCTAGACGTAGAGACGTGATGGACAGCTGAGCATTAAAAGACACGCACGCATTCACCTTCCACCAGCTGCAGCCCTTCATGTGTTATTTCATGACTGCACACCGCTAACTTCCTACTCAGGGGAATTGTCCGTGCTCAGGTGGTTCGGGGTACCAGAAGCAAGCAACTCGCAGACCCGGAAAGAGATGTTCACAGCTTTTAGCTTGCAAACAGTACCTATCACCTCAGTTAACAACCTCACAACCTCATTGTTGGCTTAAAAAAGTCACCGCGCTCATATCCTCTCAGATCAAGGTCACTGCCCTTCAGGGTACAGCGGACTAGTACACACATATGAAATAAAACGTGCCTATGCTGCCGAAAAGCCACGAACTAGTTCTTGTTCTGAAGCACTCTACATAGTGCACACATTAGAAGCCTCTGATATCTACGGCTGTAGTGTTAAATTTATACCTTAAACCTAGTTCTATCTCCAAGTTGGCAAAATAGGCAAAAAAAACCAAAAAACAAACAACGTTGAGACTTACAAAACCTACTTTAATCTCAAATGCATTTCAGAATTCATTCATACAAGTTGTCAGCACTGAGGAATCTTCTTGGACATCAGTAGGAACTAGACCGCACGTTTCTGTTACTGTTAACTGGAAGGACATTTCCTACCCCTCAGCTTAGACTGCCGGCGAAAAAGAAAATCGCAGTGCTGAAGCAGTGGACTCAGCAGGCCAGGTTTCAGTAACTCTGGTACTGGCACGACAAGTCAGCCCGTCCAACTTTTTCCAACAGCGTTCTGCCACTCCTCCAATACACAACATTAACTGAAACAAACCACCCTTACGGCAATTACTATATAAAGCAAACTTTAGCTAACCTAAGTTTTTGCACTTTTTATAGTACTCAGGGCAATGGAAAACTGAGAATATTCAGCAAAGAAGCTCTGTAACCGGTAGAAGCAGATGTTTGTAACCAGAGCAGAACCATTACGCATCACGAGCAGAACCATATACAAGTTTTATAAAGCCAGAGGCTAAAACTCATGTATAAAGTGTGACTCAAACTACAGTCAGTCAAGAGCAAAAAGAAGCTCTTTATCACCTGGGTGGTTTAAAAGTGACAGCTGAGTAATTGTAAAACAACAAACTTACATCTCCATGTTGAGTCAAACTCAAGATCCTTCATGTATTGTGCTCGAGCTCTACGAATTAACATTGAAAAAAACTCACCAAATTCGTGGAGAAGCATTCCCCGTCTTAAAGTGATCCGAGCACAAGATAAACTAGTGCCTCCAGTTTTATTTTTATTAGAGAAAGCCTAAAAACATTCTGTTTTAAGACAATTTGGATGAGAGAGAGAGATGATGTTTTTCTGAGGCCACAAAGTTCTTGTCCATTCTGCATAATCAGAAGCAAACTTTAAGTCACGTGGAACATAAAATAAAATTGGTGTATTTCTTATGTGGGCCATCTATCACTCTGGAGGTCAACGCATCAGTAACTGTAAACTACTGAAATAAAACCTGTTGAAGTCTGACATTGTAACTTTTAGTAAAAACCTAAATAGTACCCCGCCCTCCCCCCCCCATTTCTCTTGTCTCCTCTAAGGAAAGCAAACAAAAGTTATTATATTCATTAAAAAAAAAAGAACAAACACTAAAGGAAACATTTGGAAGAAGTTCTTGGGAACTTTTCCAAGCCTTCTCCATATGGCAGAAGAGGATGCTATTTTTTTTTGGTGCATATGCATCTCCAAGTACAGCTTCCCAAAAACGAAAAAAAGAAAGAGACGTGGTTTACCCTATATGATCAACCAACTAACATTGGATTTTAGTCACTGACATTTCATTTAAGAAATCCACTCTTTACGTTAAGAAAGGAAGAAACCACGACAAACTGACTAGAGGCTTCCCCTGTTCTCCCATGCACAAGAAAGTTTGAACACCCAAACTGTAAAATTCTGCGCTAAACTACAACTCACTTAAAGCTCTGACCCAAAGGAGAGTTAAAAGCTCGATGCGTTAACGATGCACAAACACGACACCAGCCACTAGAGTTAGCTTTTTTTCCTGAAAAAAAAGATATGTGAAGCCTCACAAGCGGTTGTCCAACAACAAGGGCATTCCGATCCACCACACGCTTATCGTTTGGGCTGGAGCAGCCACGACAGTTTGTTCACATTTTTATAAAGCGATTCTTTGCCAGCGGCAAACTCAGTCGCTGATACCAGATATCAGTAACGCTTTGGGCTCTCTCCCTGCTACCTCGTTCTTCCCGAAAAGTTGCTCTGCAGGGAATATTACGGGAGGAGAGGGGTTAGCCCCACCAAACCGTGCCGCATTCAGGTGCCAAACGCGTTGTCAGAGCCGGCCACGCTGCGGGCCGGTCCCCCAGCCCCCCGCACGCTCCCCGAGGAGCCCCAGGACGGGCAGCGCTGCGGAGCACAGCGGCGGCGCCCCGGCGGCCTGCCAGCCCCCTGCCAGCCCCCTGCCAGCCCCGCTCGGCGTGGGGCAGCCCGGGACGGGCTCCGGAGCCGCCCCGTTTTGGGAGCCGGCCGGCGGGGGCGGGCAGGCCGGGAGCAGCCGCACCGCCGGGCCCTGAGGGAGGGGAAGGCCCCGCCGGGCCCGGGCCGCCCCCCGGGCGCTCCCCATCCCCGCCGCCGCTTTACCTGGCGCCGTCCCCACCATGGAGCGGAGCCTCCGGTTGTCCCCAACGCCGCCTCCGCCGCCGCCGCTGCTGCTGCTGCCGCCTGGGGGCTTCCTCCAGCGGCTCGCCGCCTGCCTCCGGGGCCGAGCGGCGGAGCGGGCTCAGCGGCCGCCGGGCCACATGTCCGCCGGGACGGGACGGGGCTGCGCGGTACCGGCGGGGCCCGCGGGGGGGCGCTGCGCGGGGAGGGAGGGGAGGAGGCGGCGTGGCGGCCGCCAGCGAGACGCCTCCAAACCGCCCCGCCCGCGGCGGCATTGTGGGAAAGGTCCTCCCGGGGCGGGGGGCGGCACCGGGCGGGGAGGCGGGGCGCGGGCGGGGGCACGTGACCCGCCGCCGGTTGGCGGGGCGGGGCGGTGGGGGGGGGGGAGGCGCGGGGCGGGCTCGGGCGCCCCCTGCTGGCGGCGAGGCGGAGGGGCGCGGCCCGGCCCGGGCGGCGGTGGCGTCATCACAGCGCGACGGGGGGGGGGGGGGGGGGGGGGGGGGGGGGGGTGTGAGGGTCAGCTCCCTCGTTCCTTCACAGCCTTCCCTTCTTCGCTATTTTAATAACCTGAACCCATCTCGGCCCCTCGTTTTAATAAACTCAACCCAAAGCAGCCTCTGTCTGTTCGTTATGCGAGTGTGGTGTGGCCGATGTGGCGCAGCGGGGCGATGAGCACAGCCCTGCGTATGCTGGGGGCGATGGCTATGGCCATGGCCATGGCGATGGCGGGTGAGGGACGAGGGGGCGGTAGGGTGATGGCCGCCCGCCCTACCAGGCTGCCCGGCCAGGAGGCGGTGGCGGGCTGGGGCTTGGTGGAGTGTGGCGGTGTGGCTGTTGGGGCACGGTGGGGCAAGGTGCACGTCGGAGTCTGTCTTGGGAGAGTGGTGGCACCTCGTTATGGAGAATATTAATTTAGGATTAAGTCAGAAGAGCTTGAATTAAGTAAGAGCAGCCCGTGGGGACAGCGCGTGAGGAGAGGCAGAGGAAGAAAGGGAAGGACTGGCTTCATTAGCGGGCTGCAGGGAAATGTAATAATAAGCAGGTCTCTAGCCATAGGTAGGAAAGCACAGACAGAAGAAAGACGACGAAATGTGTAAGGTAAGTCTGACTTTAAGGGTTACTAAGGTTAATGAACTCCATCATCTGAAGAAAGGAATGAGCTGTTTTGAAGGATGAGATTAAAGAAAGCCCTGTTGCAGACTAAGACAGATGACTTTCAGTGATGCATCTTGAGTAGACTGAAATCTTGAATGACCCTCAAACAAGACACTGAAGCAGTTAAGAAGGAGGAATGGTGAGGGAACAACAGCACTGTGTTCGACTATCCGGTCACAGAGGTAAGGTTTTGTTGCAAGGAGGCCGTGGTACACAGAACTGCCGTATGTTTTTACTCACTATTGAGTCTCGTAGTTAGAATGACTCCTAAGTCACTTGAGACTCAGAGATGTAGAGGAAGCCTCGGTATTCGCTGTTTCTGTCACAGGTCGTGAAGACGTTGCTGTCAGCTCCTCTTGCTGCACAGATCACGTTGCGCAGAGGAGCCAGGGAAGCTGATGGGAGGTTTCAGTGACAGAGAGGAATGCAAGGAGAAACACTCATCACGTTTGAGGTGCTGTCTGTACTTTTGTTTGATCCTGTGACCGTGTATCTTACATGGGTAAAAGAGAGGCATCCTTATCCTTTCCAGCACTGACCTTTATACCTACTCATACAGCTTCAAAAGTATGCTGTATTACCAGAGCTCCTTTGGCCCTTTCTCATCCACCTTTGGAGACGAGCACGTGTTGTACACTGTTTACAGTTGAGAGGAAAACCTGGGACTTCACTGCTGTCAGGTTCTGAGCTTTTCTGTGTGCCAACAAAGTTCCTGCCCTCAGAGGTTTCCAGTCCTACCTGGGCTGAAGAGATTTCAATAACGATATGGTAGATCAAGGGGAGGTGGTGGATGAAAAAGCAAGGATGAGGCAGGGCATGGTAGAGTGGAACTCCTGGAGGGCGAAGCGGTAGCTATCCGTGAGTGCAGAAATTAGGATTAGCATAGAGTGCAGAGGGGAAAATGGAAATACTTGTGTTTTGGTGTTGTAAATTTGAATTTTTTTTACTTTGGAGTATCCTTCACCGTTGAAATGATCCTATGCCATTTATTATCTGAAAACCATTGCACGAGGGCAAACAAGGGATGGGCAACACTGACCTTGTGATTATTTCTTTCTCAATGTAATAAACCCAAATGAACATGAAGTGGTATTTTTGTAGTCTCTAAGCTGCCAGTACTACATTGTGTCTCTGAAAGAGATGGAGTGAAAAAAAATTAAATTAGTAAGCTGTTCTTCCTATAGTGACATTTTTGGGATTGATTGATTAAAGCTACCAAAATATTCAATATCCAGGGAACAGAAGAACCATTGATGACATGATGTTTTTGCTCTTTGTTTTCAGATGCTCATTTGAGCAATGAACGATTCGTCTCTTTAGCTCTTGTATTCTGGGCTTTTGAGGAATGTAGGTATATTCAAATGGCATAAAAAAAAGTCTGGAGTAGACTCAGAGCTGATTCAGAACTCATTCAACCTCTTTGCCCCCATTTAGGATCAGTCTTGTATCCATTGCTCCTTTGTTCACTTTGTGCTTCAAGGCCTCTGTAGGTGGACTGTCTCTTCCAAAGCGTCCTCAGGCAAGCTATTTCTCTGGTTTAAAATTTCTGCTTTTGTTAAGCTGCTCATAATCCATAACCTGGATCCTTCCTGTTGCATCAGAAGCCCATAGTTTTAGTCCTGTCCACCGCTGGCACAGGGAACAACAGATTGTTTCCTTCCTCTTTGCAACATATTTTTATCTGGTCTTAACTTTAAAAAAATTATTCCCAGACTTCTTTTTTAGGCTAAACAGCATCGAAAGGCCCACTAAAATCAAGTATATCAGTGTTCTGTCTCTCCTGTCCAAAGGGCATGTTAGTCTGGTATAAAATGAATTGTGATGGGTATGACATCATTTGATGTTGGTTCATACCTTCTTATCTTTGAGGTACTTGCAAGGGGGTTGCTTGATTACTTTTTTTTTCCAGAAGTTTTCTGTGTGTCTCTTTATTCCCCTTTCCAGCAATGAGTTTTGATCTTTGCTTTCATTTCAGATTCAATTTTGACTTGTGTTTAGATGTGATGCAGAAACAAAAACAGACAAGAAACAACAACAACAAAACCTTGGACATAAACTAGGTAGCTTACCTCATTTTTCTAATAATGTAGTAGTCTGAACTTTCTGTCTTTAGTACTTGCATTTTCATTGCTTCTTAGGGAATTTTTAATTTGGGAGTTCTGGAGCATATGTATATGTATCCAAGTAAGTAGGTTGTGTATTCTGTGTGTCATAATGCCTTGGATACTTGGCTGCACTAACAAAGCTATTTCAGTGTTAGAGTTTTTCATTCTTTAATAGTTCTGAAAGCCTGATTGAGATATTGTGTTTTTTATTTACAGGCGACATGTCTTTGCTTGTAAGCGTCATTGTTTGGAAATACAGCATAATATTATATAAATGAAAGTAAGCAGAATGAGTCAACAGATACTAATGAGGAATTACAGACTTCTGCTTTTTTAGCCAAAGAGAATGCAAAAGGCTGGTCTGCAAAAGTTTGGTCTAAAACCTGAAAAAATCTGTTTTGGGAGTGTAGCAAATTTAGATAACTACTTTTTTTTTTTTTTTTTTCTCCTTGTATTTGTTTTAATAAATTCTAAGGGCCACGTTGGAAACTTTTTACAATTGTCAGTTATCAAACATCTGCTTTGGTTCACTGCCCATTAAAGCCTTCCCCCATCTCATAGAACATACTCATCCCTTTCAGATATCGATACTGGACTTGTTTTGCCCAGCCGCAGAAGACAGTGAAGACTGGAGTCTTTTTTTTTTTTTTTGTATTATAATTCATTAGAAGGGATTAATCAGCCACTGCTAATTCTATTATTGGTATTTGAACCAACCATTTATAAAACTAAATATAGAAACTCTGTTGGCTTCATCTTTGACAACATTCATCTCCAGAAGGATCTGATGGGTGTGATCAGATAAGATAAGACTTGGCAGCACACATTTCAGAGTCACATTATTTCCATACCCAGGAACCACGCATCAGCTCCTGAGAGTTTCCCGTTCAATTAAAGCATGTTCTGGCTGTGAAGCTGAAGGGGAGGATCTTGGATAAAACCCTAGAAAACAAGACTCTCTCAGTTCTTTGTGGATAGCACCAGTCCTTTTATATAGGATCAGAGGAATTTTATAATGCTCTTGGCCAGAGTTTTCTTCTCCGTATGCTGTTAGTGGTCACACTTTGACGGTGCTCCGTGGAGATGTGTTGGAATCCTCTGGAATAAATCCCACTGTAGAAATGAAAGATGTTATTAACAGCAAGACTGAATATCATGAAGAAGAAAAGGTTTCTTGTGTTTAGGGTTATGAGGAAACAGGATGTGAGATAATTAGCCATAATTTATAATATATAACCATATTGTTTCCTTGCGAAGGAATTGGGATGGGTGTTAGCCTGTCATGGAGACACTATTCTTTAATTATTCCAAGAGTTCCCATGAGCATTTTACAAATATTCTAGCAGTGAGCTGTGACAAACCACATTCTTTCGCAGTCTTGAAACAAAAAATGCTTGGAGCTTTTGACAGCAGCATATATTATGTACATACCTTGCGAATTCTAACACAAAACCAACAGTGCACTCCTTAGGAAAAATAGCTTGCATTCTTTTCCTGTTTCAAATAATGTTTTCTGAGTTGTGGGATGTTGACTCGTCTAGCTAAGTTAGCATTCTGGACTTAAGCTGAACCCCGTTATGCAATGGTCCTCTCTGCCATCCTCAGAGACTTACCGGTTGCACTCAAACTTGCTCAAACAGGTTGTGGTAAATATTATTGAAAGCCGTGGGTGTAACTACCGCCCTTCTCTTGGAAGAGCCATAGGAGATAGCTAAGCAAAAGCCAAGTTAAACTCAAATCAAAGGCATCCACAGGCTTGAACTCTTTGGGTGGAGAGGTTTTGCCGTGCTCTGTGTTGAACTGATCCCTGAGTGTGTGCGTGACAGAGCAGCGAGAGGGAGGATGAGGGGGAGCGGAGTTAATCAGTAACGCCAAGGAAAAGCTGACAGTTCAGCTGAAGTATTTAGGGAAGTAGCGTCTTTCACATTTGTGCAAATAAACAGCATAAGCCAAAACGTGGCACAACATTCCTTACTCCCCTATCAGCCTCTCCTCACACGGAGTTGTAAGAGCTCACGCTGTTACCCACCCACTTTCATCGAATGGTGCAACAGCGCATAACGTGTGTGAATCAGCCACCAAATGTGCTTCAGGAAAGCTTGTGACAAATGTAGCATGAAACACAGGAGCAAGCTGTACGTTTTGAAGCTACAATGTTTACTAGGAGCTGGTGGTACGACCAGCTACAGCAGGGGATTGCGCCTTTCAGGCTGTAAGTGTGATTATGATTACTTTCAGATATAGCCCAAGGATGTGCTACATGATTGCAGCTGCGTAGGTCACTCCTTCAGAAACCTTGCGCTCTCAAAAGGCTGAGGAATGACAAAAAAACAACCACTATTTCTGCTTTTTTCATTCTCCCCTTTCTAAAAGCATTGATTTTGTTTTATATTTCTAGTTTCTTTTTTTTTCTTTTTTTTTTTCTGCATTAATCTCTGCATATAATTTACTTAAACAGTGGCTGATTAGTGTTTAGATCAATCAGCGCTCTTTATCATTTAATACTATTTAAATACGCAGCTTGGCAAGGGTTGGCTTTTGATACCTCCTTCTCACCCAGCACTGAAAGTGTGTCTCAACCCATATCTGCTGTAGATTCAGCCTTGTCTTTGGGAAGCTCTTTGCTGTAATTGTCTTGATACAGGAAACATATAAATTAAAATAATTTGTACTTCTCCCATGTGGCAGTGGGAAAAGGTACATTTAAAACTACATGAAGAATTTTAAATGACTGATTCTTAATATATTTCATGTAAGGTCTTGTCTTTTCTTTCCTTTTGACATAGGAACATATCCATTAATGTTCTTGATTAATGAGGGGATGGTAAACTGCACCCTTCTGGTATATATTACAATACTTCAGCTACGTAAAGCAATTGTTAAGTGCAAATTCATCAGTTTGACTTCTTCAGCTCATGTCTTTATTACAAATGAGTAACAAATTAGGCATATCTAGGTGTTACTGGGGAAGTGAAGGAACCCTATGAAATTAAATGTCTCAGAGGCTTGTCACATGGTAGGATTGATTGGTATTTTGTTATTTGCATGTTGACTCCTAACATTTAGCATACAGCTGGAGTCCATAGGCAGATGCGTTGCTCCCACTGGATAGCAACACGCTCTTACATCTGAAACAATAGATAGTGAAAACAGTGTTCCTTCACCATCTTTTTTTCTTCTTCGTGTGTACCCTAAGGGATGAAAACATCTCATCTATCAAGAGCTTACGCAGTCTGAACCATTAATGGAGAATATTATAACAGTGGAATTTAATAGCCTTGTTTTACTTGAATCAATATTTTTATACTCATATGAATATCAAAAGGATTTTATTTTTTAAACAGATGCAAAAGGGTCAATAGTTGATTCTTTACATCATGAGTAAGGGCAGGCTGATTTGTGTGTTCTTTTTCCTTGTGTTAGCCTCAAGATGTTAGGAACACTCTTCTGGCCTTTGCTGGTCCTACTGCAGAAGAGCCCCATGTTCTTTATTTAAAATGCTGAATATTTAGCATAGACATTTTCTCTGAAGTATTGATTAACGACTGCAATTCAAAGGTGCTCATAAAAAATAAATAAATAAAAATCTGGCTTTAAATCCTTTTCCTCCTCAGTTGTCCAGCATTTTGAGTCTTGTAGTGTCATTTGCCCTTTCTTGAGATTTTGAATACACCAGACTTCTCAAAATTTCCTGCTGTTGCAGTTCTCCCATTGAGGAATTCTGTATCTGTAATTCCATTGTTTGGCAACAGCAGTAACTGGAGAGTGAAAAAGAGTCTCTGAAATTCAAGCTACAATGACAGACAGATCTGATCTAAAAGAAGCTAGAGAACCTGATGCAGAACAGTGTCCCCAGAAAATGTCTGTTCATACCAAGAGAAGTTACCTTGCCTTCCTGTCTAAATTGTTCATCTCCCTAAGGTTTCAATATCAGAAAAATCCAACAAACAGACTAACAGATCCCAAACTGATCAGTGTTTTACATTACTAAGCAGGGTGAAGCACTGATTCTGCTGACTGTTATGGGACAGTAACCATCAGCAAAAGAGAAGAGCAGATAACTAGAGGTGGTAATACTCCCTTTGATTGCTCCATATGAGTTGTCCAGCCTTGTCTGGAGATTCATGGAAGAGGCAGGAAATGTTCCACATTCACTTTTGGTAATGCTGGCAGAGTTGGTAAAGCAGTAACAAGGAAAGAAGATTCTACTAGACTGTTTCTCTTCTGAGATGGCTCATTTCATGGGTTTGGTAAGTCTGTCTCTTTGTAGGCAGTTTGTGGATTCCCTTTGTTAATTGCATGGGTCTTTCACAGAGAAGACAGAAAACAAATCTAGTTCAATATCACAAAACTGGAAAGAGTAGCTGTTCTGAAGTAGTGGCTCTCAGAGGACTAACAAAATATTTCTTCCGTTAACTTCTAATAACTAGCTTTAAAGTGGTGTGTGTTTCTTTAATTCATTCTTTAAATGCATTCCCCAGATGTCAAGTCCTAAGCACAACAGGCAATAATCCAAATTACTAAATTAAGAACAAAACTTGGCCATAACTTTAGGAAAAAAAAAATCAGTTCAGACTTCAAATTATTTGCAAACAGCTCACGTGAATGCACCAATGCCAAAACCACCATCATCACCTTTTCCAAACAGCCATTTAGCTTTGTATTATTATCAAATACTTTATGATGATAACTTAATTTGGACCTCAGTGATTTACTGCTCCAAATGTGGGCTATGTTATTGCAGTCCCTAGGCAATAAAACCCAGCTGATCACCCAGAAACAGCGGTAGAGTCACCCATGAGGTTGCTAGCTAATGGTCTGACACAAACTGAAGTGCTGTTAGCTACCTAATAAACACATTTTTCATAGCAGATTTACTAATAAGGCCACCACTAAAAAGAACATCTCTTAATCATATATAATACCACTGATGTATTTTTAGTGCAAAATAAACAATCTTTTTACCCAAAACAAAAATTAAGTATCCACTCAACTAAAAGTGCAACCCATTTAATACACTCTAAGAATAATAGTACAGTATGTTCAAAAGTCTGTTGAAATAAATAATTTCTGGCACTTCCCCCAAAATAATACTTCAACGAGCCTGTGCTTGTCGGCAGCTGCTTGCATTGACATTATGGAAAAAGGCAGCTAGGTGGAGGAGTTGTTAATGTTATAGCGTTCAAGGTAATGCAGCCACCATCCTGGGTGGAAGAGGTCCGTACCTTTATGCTCTGTGAAGAGGTTTGTTGAATCACTGAGGTTACTCACAGGATATAAAGTTGAACACCTAAGTAATTATTTCTAAGTCCATCATCACATGCCTCAGCTTTTTCTAGGCTGTTCTGTTTTTCTCCTATGGTTACAGTCAACAATGATTTTCAGCAGTTAAACTAGGATTTTTTTTTTCCTGTGGGGCTTTTTCCACTAGAATTATCTTAGTCTTAGAGATCTTACCAAATCTGTAAGCACCCTTACACTTGTAACTAACAACTAAAAGTAGTAAAATACTTCAGTACTTCAATAAGTTGGGCACTTTCTGATGCCCCCTCTGCTGCAGTCTTGTGGGACCCTGGCCACAACAACCTCTTAGTGAGCCATTGCCCTTTGTGGTCTGTGTGTAATTATCACACTGAAAATAACCTTCTGACCCACAGAGAATTGTGTATCTATTTGTTTCTCAGAAAAAATCCCCAGAACCCCAGACTGGCTGAGGCTGGCAGGCCCTGAGGAGCCCAGCAGCTCCAGCCCCTGCCCAAGCAGGGACACCCAGAGCAGGCTGCCCAGGACCACGTCCAGGTGGGTTTTGAAGATCTCCAAGCCTCTCCATATGGGAGAGGTGCTCCGGTCCATTATCTGACAGCCATTCGCGGGAGTCCCCCCAGTATGTCCATGTCTCTCGTGTAATGGGGAACCCAGAAGTTGGCCCAGCACTGCAGGTGGGGCCTCACCAGCGCTCGGCAGAGGGGAAGGATCACCTCCCTCAGCCTGCTGGCGAAACTTTGCCTCACGCAGCCCAGAACACCATTAGCCTTCTGGGCAGCAAGGACATGCTGCTGGCTCATGTTCACCAGGACCCTCAGGTCCTTTTCTGCTTTTGAACAAGTACAGAAAGGGAAGGGAAGGGAAGGGAAGGGAAGGGAAGGGAAGGGAAGGGAAGGGAAGGGAAGGGAAGGGAAGGGAAGGGAAGGGAAGGGAAGGGAAGGGAAGGGAAGGGAAGGGAAGGGAAGGGAAGGGAAGGGAAGGGAAGGGAAGGGAAGGGAAGGGAAGGGAAGGGAAGGGAAGGGAAGGGAAGGAAAGGAAAGGAAAGGAAAGGAAAGGAAAGGAAAGGAAAGGAAAGGAAAGGAAAGGAAAGGAAAGGAAAGGAAAGGAAAGGAAAGGAAAGGAAAGGAAAGGAAAGGAAAGGAAAGGAAAGGAAAGGAAAGGAAAGGAAAGGAAAGGAAAGGAAAGGAAAGGAAAGGAAAGGAAAGGAAAGGAAAGGAAAGGAAAGGAAAGGAAAGGAAAGGAAAGGAAAGGAAAGGAAAGGAAAGGAAAGGAAAGGAAAAAGAAGAGAAAAGGCTATCAAATTAGATGAGATTCTTTATAAATTTCCAAATTTGTAGGCTGGAGAGCTAAGTAGATCATATAAATGCCATCCTCACAGGTTAGTGAGAAGGAAATGTTACAAAGTTTTAATAAGACAGAAAGCCACATTTCTGCTGAGGGAGCACATTATACGTTTTGTGGCTGTTACTAACACTAAGCTGTTATGGGGAGTCAGTAGGGACTTGCTCAATCTGACATTAAATGTGTGGCAGAGTCCATACCCTAGGTGTAACAGACCTTGTGTTTCAAATACTGGAGCACACTGCTCAAAGGGAACATTTTAAGCACGTAGTGTAAGGGTGATTATTTTTGCCTACCAATCTCTTCCAGCTGCTTTAAAGCCCGTAATGGAAGTGCTAAAGAGACTCCAAATACCGTTTTGTACCTTTTTAACAAAAATGAGGTCCAGCACCAAGACTGCACGTCTCCAGCAGAGGCAGGCTGGACACTCTGCGTTCAGCCCACTCCTCCAGAATAAGTTGGATAGTCTGAACATTTTCTAGCCCTGTAAAAGCAATGTTTCCTTGATGTCATCTTCCTTGTCACAGCATCGACATACCAGCCCACGTGGGAGGCTGGTGGCGTGGTGGCCTGGAGGGCACTGCTGCCTGTGAGAGCAATTAATCTCTTGCTGACCGCCTCTCCAAAAGGACTTCAGGAACGGATGAGGAACAACTTTAGGGGTGGTATAAATTTATCAGAAGGCAGCTGTTTGCTGCTGGGTGCTTTATTTGTGGGGGGAGAGATATGCAGTCCTGCAGCTGCCAAGCCACGCCACTTGCTCCTTGGAGAGGCTGTCCCCAAGGTGGCCCTGGAGCTGGCTGAGCTCTTGGGCTTGCGAGTGACAGGAGGAGAGCTCCAGGCAGCCAGCTTGCAAGCAGCCACACCGGCTCTGGGGAATGCTGCCTGGAGCAGCAGCGTGTGGGGATTTCTAAATTAGCTTTAGTAAAGCAGATTTATGATCTTTAGAGGGAAAATGCGGATTTTTCAATAGTCTGTGGACTGGCGAATAATTCTTGAAAATTTTACATAGAAACAAAAACTGTTTGCATTCTAGCCACAGTTGCCGATATTTCCCCAAGCTTTAGTTGCTTAGATAATTGTGGGAAAAGATGCGAAATCCTCCTGAATAGGGCCTTTTCTCCAAATGGGTCCAATTCAGTCAACCTTTCTGGGGCAGCTCCTGCAAAGCCGTCCCCAAGCAGCTAATTGCATGGCTCGCGTTACAGCAGCTGCAGAGTAACTGGGCTAGCCACATGGTGGAGCCAGTTTTGGGGAGAGGAAGCTCAAAACATCCCAAAAGGTGCTGCTGGCTTTAGGAGATGTTGCTGCTTGTGCTGTCCCAGACAGAAGTGAGCAGCAGGTCTTCACACGGAGAGCAGGCCCGGTTCTCAGCAGGGGAGGGATTTAGGTTGCTGCTTTGCAAAGGTAAATAGGGGGGCTTGGATGCCGGCGGGCATGGGACCCCAACTACAGACCCAACTGCTATAACAAAACCATAAGATTTGCAAACTTTTTTTCATTTTCTTGGTGCGTGAACACCGTGGCTAATTTCCACCTGGAAAATATTTCCACAGGACTTAAGACACAAGCCAAGGATGTGCTTGTGACGGTTTCTACAACCACCATCCTCTGTGACCATGAAGCATCCGTCCTGCAGCATCGCCTGTTCCCAGCAGGAAAGGATGGCTGCAGCAGCTCTTTTGGGGTAATTTCCACCTTCACTGGGGGAAAATCCTCCCAGGGCTGCTGGTTCTCAAGCAAGCAGTACGGAGCCGCCGTTTGGAGGCTGGGCCCGCAGGTGGCAGCACGGCACCTTCATAGCGTCGCAGAGTCGTAGAATGGCTCGGGTTGGAAGGGACCTTGAAGATCATCTCTTTCCAACCCCCTGCCATGGGCAGGGATGCCACCCACCACATCAGGTTGCCCAGAGCCTCATCCAGCCTGGCCTTGAACACCTCCAGTGCTGCAGGCACCGCGCTCCCTTCTGCAGGCCATAAATTGCCCATCTCTGTCTTTCCCCTCGAGGTAATCACATATTCACACCCCTTCCTCTCCTCCCCCCCCAGACACTTCATTTTAAGGCAGCAACATTGTTTTTGCTGGAGTCTCATTCCCGTTATCTTTTTTCATTTTTTTTTTTTATTTTTTTTAGTGAGAGGTCTAAAGGGCTGCGAGCCATGAGTGAGCACAATGAGTGTCCCTTAGGGAAAGGGAGTAGCGGGGATGTTGTTAGTTCCTATTGAGGGGCGATGCCAAAACTTCACAGGATCAGGCTTTATATGACCGGACATATTTAGCGTTTCAGCAGTACTGTAAATGAGGATGTGCCTTTTCCTGTGATTGTCAGCCTTCGATGGAACTCTTGGTATGCGGTGAATAATATTACAATACTGTACTTTCTTAAACATAGAGGACATAATAAAGTCCCACCCACAAAGGTCAGATGCATCTGACTCACTGTCGTTAAGAGTTAAGAGACTTCCATTTATTCTAACAATAACTTGTTTAAAATATGAAGTCAATTAATTTCTTGCCTTTGTGGAAGCTGTCATTTTACTATGGCAGGGACAATGCAGAGTTCTGGAGTCAAGCTAAAAACAGAGGACAGATACTATTGGATCAGATGGTCATTTAAGATAAATTAAAGCTACTTTGATGAAATCAGTGAAATATTATTTACATTTACTAATTGTATATTTACTAGCTGCCCCGTATATTTAGAAACAGATATGTCTTTAAAGTATGCTTGCTAAACCAATAATTTTAGAGATTATATGAAGTAATAACACCATTGAAATTCAGTATTGTTAGGTATTTTGCTTGCTCATTTTATCACAGTGAATCAGCTTAGACAAAAAGTTACAGTTCTCACTTTTATATCGCTCTTACTGTCTGGAGCTTTTGTAGAAGCACAGTACAGGTCCACTGTATTTATATCTGCATTGCATTGGAATATTTATGGGGTCTCATCAGGAGAAAAAGAGCTTGAACCATCATCACAAATAGCAATGTAATCATTATTAATGAAAGAGATTAGCAAAAAGTAATCTCTATTATTATTTTTTTGACTGATAATTCTATGCATTTGAAAGCCCTTTGTATGTAATTAAGTTTCCCAGTTTTACTGATATGGTCACTTAAACCCAGATCTTCATAGAATCATCAGGGTGGAAAAGACCTTCATGATCATCAAGCCTAACCACCAACCCGACCTACTGAGTCCCATCGCTAAACCATGTCCCTTAATGCCACGTGCACACATCTCTTGCATTTCAGTTTTGAAATCTAGGGCAAGCCCATGTTTGTTATTAAGTACCGAAATATCTTTTTGGAGTCAGACATTCATCTCCTGATAATACAAACTCATTAATCTGTACCTAACCCTGTTACAGTGAAAAGTCTGTTTGTCAATCTATAAAAGAAAAAGCAATGAAAAGCAAAACATCTTTCTCACTCTTTAAATAACAAAAGTGGGCAGAACGCTTACATCCAGCAGTGCAAAAGATATCAGTCAAGTCCAGATTGATTTATCACTGAACAGCCTGTGAGTAGATTTAAGAATCAGCTGGGACTGCGTGTGTGTATTATATGACTTTTCTTTCATGCTCGCGTGAGAGACCCGTATCAGCTCACATTACTCTGTGTGGTACTGATGAAAGTGCTGCATAACTGAAGCAAAAGATTTCAGCAGCATCTGGCAGTTAATAGTAAAGCTCAAAAAAGTAGGAAGAACAATGCCTGAAAGTGACTTCCCAAATTATTTTTCAGATCTCTGCCATTTTTTCTTCTCAAGCTGAAGGGGAGAGGGCAGGGTTCAATACAACATCAGAATGAGTCTAAATCTTGTTCATGATTGATTTTGCTGTCTTACTTACATAACCCACCTAATCCTGCCACTCAGCTCTGTAAATCACAGCCCACAGCCTTCTCCTAAGGCTTCAACCCCAAGGATCATGATGAAAAGAAAATCTCATTACTGATCAGCAGAGCAAGTGATAAAGAATGGAAAGTAAAGAGAATTATAACTTTGCCACCAAGATTGAATCAATTTTATCTTCATTTTTGTCCCATGTTTATTCTTACACACACAAAAACATAGTGCCAGAGGGAAGGGGAATGAAGCAGAATAGGGATACAGTGACCAGAGGAGCTGGAGGGCTGGGCACCATGCTTATTCCTGTATCCCCAGTTAAACCCACAAATAAATAGAGAGGATTTACAAAGAGATATTAAAGTCTCCAAAAGAGAGGTCTCATGGGCATATCCTGGCCAGTAATATCAACGTGAGGCACCTCTAAAAAATCTACTCTTATTTGTTAGACCTAAGTAGAAGCTGAGCTCTTCTGACAGTTTATCCCTAATTGGGAGGCTGAGCATCTGGGAAATCTGACCCTGCACACCCTCCCTTGGCATCTGGGAGGTGTGGTTTTGTCTTCAACTCTTTGTGTGGAAAGCAAGGGCAGTGCTGAAAATATTCACAGGGGGCAGGGACATGCCTTGATTCAGTCATCCCTGCACTGAAAATGGTTGGGGTTTTACGCCAGCAAATTCAGTCTTGCTTCTTCAGAGAGCTGCTTTCTGAAGGAAAATTTGCTCTGCACTGAGATTGCAAGGAGAGATGGTGACTGAGCGTGTGGGGAGGAAGAAGGAAGCCCAAGCAGAAGGCAGCCGGTTGTTCGCAGGAGCCTCTCGGGGTGTTCGGGGAAGCGGTGCTAACTACACGTCTGCTGTCCTCTGGCCACCTGCACCCAGAGAAGAGCTCCCCTGGGGGAAGGGCTGAGCCAGAGGCTCAAACCAGCCCCTGCAAACTTCAAGGGCGAAGGAGAGTCTCCTGGTTGTGGAGCACCATCCTGCCTATGCTGTCCGTCACTGTAGAACTTGATCCAGCCGCTGGCAGAGCAGGGGCCTGGGACTGTTGTTCCAGCTGGATGGAGGCAATGCCATTAGAGCACGCATGACCCCGTCTCTCTTCGACCAGCTCTGATTAGGAACCTAGTGGTTTGCAGCAGTAGCAGAACAAATGCAATCAGGAAGGCCACGTGAAATCAATTTCTGTTTAATTATTCATTGCCTATCTCTGTGCTGTACTGAGGAAATCGTTCAAAACCCTGTAATACCCAGCTACTTTCAGCTGCCTTCCTGAAGGTAAGCATGTGACTCTGCTTTCAATTGCTACTGTAAATATACAATTATTTATAAACTACCTCACAGGGACCATATGGTCCTCTTTTGAATAAAAATGCACAGACAGAACCGAAAAAATCTGTGAAAGAGAGGCATAGTAAATTGATACGTAGCGTACCATCTGCTTCCATGTGCGAACGATGTTATAACAAACTGCAGGAGGCACAGCTAAGGCAACTGGAGAGAGCCAACTCCTTTACGGTGTTTGCAGATCTTCTGACGGTCTTCTGCCTAGTATCAGTTTTGTGTTGTCATTTGCTGTGGCACTACACCAAGAAAGCCATATTGGCTAACTTCTGCATGCTTAGGACTGACACCCATCTGTGGCTTCCCCTGATTAGCTGATGAGCACCCCAGAGTACCCCATTCCGATGGCTTTGATTTTTATGAGGTTTATAAAACACACTGGGTATTACCAATCAACCAGGCTAAAGTTTAAAATACTTCTGTCAATGTTTATCCTGTAAAATATCAAGAAAACTGATGTAGGACTTCTCATTTGTTGAAATATTTTCCATACAGAACTGAAACTTATTACGGATTTGCTCAGATGCTATTAGAATCTCATTTGTGTTAGATCTCACCTGTGCCAAAGGACTCATGAAGGTTGAACATCTCTGTTTTATATTATCACTGTTTTAATATCAGGATGCCAGCGGTGCACGTGTCAAATGGAAGCATTTGAGCAAAGGCTCCACCGTAGCTGTTGTTCTTGATGCCATGCAGGTTGTGGTGTGCAGCCTTGCATGAGTCGCTGGTGATAAAAGTAGGGGGCACCTCAGCAGAAGCAAAAGGGCAGCACGGGTGGCTATGGATGTGAACACATTGCCCCTGTGCTTTGTTTGGTATTACAGGAGCCAGACTGTTGGCTGTCCCTCAAAAGCATGAAGGAAATGGCTGAAAACTGATGGCTTTATTATGGCATGAAAAGAGTGATGTGGATGACAAGCGGGACTGCCCACCCTAGCACCAGCACTGTGCACCTGGCCGTGGTTTGGTGAGCTGGCCTGGCACATGCTGCGCGTTGCTTCTGCTCTCACATGGGTCAAGAGCTGGGCTGGGGGCTGAGGAGCCAGCCCTGCCCGTCCCGTCTGCTGTGAGATGTGGCCCCTGCACGTGGCCGTGGCCGGAGCCTCAGGTCTGCACTGCCCCAGCGGGAATCCAGCTGTGGTCACACCAGCCTGGGGCAGGGAGAAGTGCATAAATTATTTTGTAAAAGCTCAGAAAAGAATAATTTTCAATAAAAAGGCAGAGGGAATGATCATTTTAAGAATAAACACAATGCACATTACCTGAGTTATTACAGTATTATTCATAATAAAATTACTATTATCACTAATATTATTAAAATGCATTCAAATTGTTCAGGGTTTGACACTGAAATTCCAACCACAGGGCAGACGTTGAGTCAGACAGAAAATGACAGAAGTGTCAAAAAGGGAGATATAAATAAACTGAATTATCTTACACTCTTCCTCTGCCCTCCTCTGGGCGCCCAAATGCAGAGCAGCAGCTTCCCTTGCCTGGCCAGCTCTGAGGAAGTGCTGGGTCTCCCATCTGCGCTTTCTTCCTCTGCAGCTTCTTTTGTGCCTCCCTGCAGAATACACTTGAGCAGAGACTTCACCATCTCTGCTGCCTGTGCACTGGAGGCACTTTGAGATTCTGTGCTGAGAAATAACAGTATGAAATGCTGAGATAAAAGGGTAACACATTACTGAAAATGAAAGCGTGACTCATCAAGGGACTTATATTTTAATGCAAAGCTTTCTGACCCTCTGTCAGTCTGGCCTTCCTTCAGCCAGTATTAAGGCTATGTGTGCAAGGACCATTTTCCTCTTCTAGGTTTCCCAAGTGCTCACAGCTCACTGGAGCATCTTTTTACAGGGTCTACCAAACTCCTTTGGCTCTAAAGCAGCCGAGATGGAAGACAGTCCTTCTAAAAGCACCATCTGCTGACTTTAAACAGAAAAAGCAGGAGGCACCCACTGTCTTGCAGACTTGTTAAGGCCATAACAAGTAACAGGAGCAGGGCTGCTAAATGACAAGCACATATGAGAGTTGTAGTATGACTATTTTTTTTTCATCTGTCAAAGCAAAACAATATCTATCTTATCCCAGACCTAACACCATGAAAAATGCTGAGAGTAGTGCTGAGGATTGTACTAACCTCTAGTTTCCTTCCTGGTAAGGTGGTTTTGTTCCACAGGTCTGCAGGAACTTGTACGCTGCAGTTTCTGCATGTTCAGATTCAAAATGACAGTGCAGGAAGAAATATTTAGGGTGACCTAGTTTAACCAGCATTAAGAGCAGATGCATTTTCTGCAGCATGCAGTGTTGCTGCAAAGCCTACTGGGATAGTGCTAAAATGCTGGTGTCCGTGCTGATTTGCCTCTCCATTGGATAAGTAATTTGTGTCAGGGATTAGCCTGCATGTGTAGGCCACAAGAAGAAAGTCATACAGCTTGATGATATTCTTCTACACCTGATAGAATGTCTCGAGTTGGAAGGGAACTACAAGGATCATCAAGTCCAACTCCTGGGTCCCCAATGGACCACCCCAAAATCAGACCATGTATCTGAGAGCATTGTCCAAATGCTTCTTGGACTCCAGCAGGCTCAGTGCTGTGACCACTGCCATGGGGAGCCTGTCCCAGTGCCCGACCACCCTCTGGGTGCAGAGCCTTTCCCTAACCCCCAGCCTGACCCTCCCCTGTCCCAGCTCCATGCCGTTCCCTCGGGTCCTGTCGCTGTCCCCAGAGAGCAGAGCTCAGCGCCTGCCCCTCCGCTCCCCTCGTGAGGGAGCTGCAGGCCGCCATGAGGCCTCCCCTCAGCCTGCTCTGCTCTGGGCTCAGCAAACCAAGGGGCCTCAGCCACTCCTTGTACATCCTCCCATCCAGACCCTTCACCATCTCTGTAGCCCTCCTTTGGACACTCTCTGATAGTTTTATCTACTTCTTCTACTGTGGTGCCCAAAACTGCACACAGTGCTTGAGGTGAGGCTGTACGAGGGCAAAGCAGAGGTGTGACAGTCCCTTCCCTTGACCAGCTAGCAATGCCGTGCTTGATGCACTCCAGGATACGGTTGGCCCTCCTGGCTGCCGGGGCACACTGTTGGCTCATGTTCAGCTTGCTGTTGACCAAAACCCCCAGACCCCTTTCTGCAATACTGATATCTCGTCCCCCGGTCTGTACATATAGCAGGGTTACCCGTTCCCCGGTGCAGAATCCAGCACTTGGTGAGGCAGTGGTGAGGACACGTGAGAGCTCTTGCAGCTTTGAGCCACAGGACATCCCAAAGTTAGTACTTCCCCAGCAAGGTAGCAGAGGTATTATGGACTGTGTGTTGGGACAGTGCTTCCTTTGGCGCACCTCTACAAAACAGCAGGGTTAGAAGCACTGCAGGTTCTTCTTGTGGGTAAGTGCCCTTGCCATGTCTGTCCCCTTGTGAAAAGCACAGCTCTCGGAGCTGGCTTCAATGAATCCTGCTTTTTGTGGATGTTGTTTTCATTGCTCAGCTGTGCTAACCACACTGTTTTCTCAGAGGTAGGTGGGAAGGTAAACAGCATGTAGCAAGATTATTTTTCTGGTTATTAGTTTTGACCTATTTTGTTTACTGGCATCTGGGCTGTTTGTAAATATCCAAATCAAAAAATGTCCATTTTTAGATGACAGTCCTGAGCCTAAGTGGTGTTCAGGTGCCCTCAAAGGAAGTATAGGTTATTTCTGCAATAAATAGGTCTAATGGTCTCTTGTGTTTGACAGAGGGTTGTAATGTAAATATGGACGTGTTCTTACTTGAATGAACTAATTTATAATTGATCTCCCTTTTTAGTAAAATTTTCCTCAGAGAAGTCAAAGTGTCGCTGACTTGTTTGCCTGGTGAGCTGCAGTGCCACCCCACTTGCTTGGTACTTTAGCTGCCTGCCTGGGAGTTGCAGGCTTGATGGGGTGCACTTTCTTCTTGGCAGGGTTTGTGCTCTGCTCCATCACAAAGAGGAACAGAGAAGAGCTGAGCTTGCCCCAGTGTACTCTGGAGCAGGCAGAGATGTGCAGGAGCACCGGGCGGCAGGAGGTAATTAGCTGGCAGGAAGGTGTCTGAGCACACTTACCGCACACCAGAGACTTCTCTGCATCTTGGTGGGCCCTAGCAGCCCTGTACAAAAGATTTCTGATCCTCGGCCCAGAGCAGAGGCGAGGATATTATCCCCTCTCTGGATTGCATTGGTCCTGAACGTTATGGTCAGTGATCAGCAGGAAACAAACAACCCAAGTGAAGATGAAACATCTGCTTTTGTAGTGAGCCTAAGCCTGTGTTGAAGCCACCAACACGCCTAAGCCTCGGTTATTCAAGTTTTTTCACCAACCAAGTTTGATTTTTTGCCCCTAACCAGAACTCTTTAAGAAATCAAAAAATTTCTGCATCTTTTAGCATCCCCATTCCTGGGTTCTGTTTCATTACCTGTGTGTTCTGGTTAAAATAATCTGCCTGTGTAAAGCAACGAGGTTGACCCTGTTTGTTCTGCCCGGAAAGATGCCAATTAGTGCTCCACTCGAGTCAAAATTTAACAAAGGCTTGAATGTTCCTGTGCCTGTTGCTCAACAAGATTGTTTATCAATTTACACGGAGGCCACACTGCCTTTTCAAAGTGCTGCTGGAAGGCTGCCAGCTGTAGTAAAAGAGACTGCTTTCATTGTTTAAATGCCACTGAATGCAAGAATGGCAGACTGATGCTTGTTTTCCTTTTATTTTATGATGATCTAATTGCCAGAGATATATAATTCCTTGTTATGGCAGGGAAGTTGTTTCCCCGGCATCTGGTACTTCTCTGATTATTTACAAACGGTATCTGAAAATTAATAGGAGACCAAGCTTTCATGTAAAAATACTAGTGGGAGCTGTTGTCTGCACAAAGCCTGAGGAGACTTCAGAGTGTGCAAGAACCGCTTTTGTCAGAGAACATATAATTTATTTTTTTTTTTTACATCCAAGGAAATTACAGGCTTTAGTTAGGGTTTCAAGAAATGTGTTCTACAAATGTTGTAGCATCTGTATGCTGCTGTTTTTACTGCAGTCGTTGTACAGGTCATTAATCTGATCTCACGTCGTAAAAATTTCTCCACCCTCTTTATGACTTTCTTTGTTATCATAACACTTTCCAATACCTTGGCACCTAGCTCTGCTGTGCTCCATTATAATTACCCGGGGCAGAACAACACTTTTTTATACTTGACATGTTCGGCTCCTTCGGCAAAGCCGCTGAGCACCATGTTCGCCACATTTCTGTGGCGGGCTGAGCATCCAGGAGCATGGCTGGAGCTCCGCAGAGCTGGTCCCGGAGGCTGGGGAGACATTTGGCCAACAGACCCTCCGTGCTCCGGGCCATGTGTGAAAACTTGGCAGCACGAGGCTCCTGCCTTGTCCTCTTCCCACCTCTTCCTTGTGGATGGAAAGGGGTTGGGTGACAGCCACAATGCTGTGGTGGTGATAGTGGTGGATGTGGGAGCAGACCACAGAGGGAGCAAATTCTCTGTGTGCGCTGCAGTGCAGCAGGGACAAGCACCCTCCACGTGAGCCTTCGGAGAGCCCACCTGCGTGGACACGTCCTCATCAGATGCTCACCAGCTCCTCTGCAGCCCCCAAAGCACAGGGTGGGTTGCTGATGGCCGCGTGAGCAGCAGTGAGCAGAGGTGAGAGCAGTTTCCATAGAAACACAGGGAGAAGGATGAGGCAGCACATCGGAGGCGAACGCAGTCTGATGGAGCATTTTGGAGAAAAATGTCCAGCTCTGCTGACAAGAGGCTGGTCTTGCTAGGTTGTACCGCATCCTGCATGGGCACACACGTGTCGAAGACTGTGGTGAGACCCCAGAACTAACACTGTACCTGTGGTGTGGAACAGGTCTGGTTATTGCAGGTCTCAGGAGCAGAGCTGGAAGGGTGTGTGTCTGCATGGAGCCCCTGACCATGCTCTTCTGGCTGTCTTCAGCTGGAGAGCAGAGGGGAAACTGTATCTGATGCTCCTGCGACTAGTACGTAGCTTTCATCTCTGCAATTGCTGCCAAACACCTCTGCAAAAAGCTTGTTGCCATACAATGCTGTGTGGCTAAAGAGAAGCTGCAAAGGGAAGGGTTGAGCAACTCAAGCTGTCACAGAAACATCTAGGTCAGAGAAGACCTTCAAGGTCATCAGTCCATCAAACCTGACCTACTGAGTCCCATCACTAAACCATGTCCCTTAGTGCCGTGTCCACACACCTCCTAAATACTTCCAGGGATGTGGACTCCACCACTTCCCTGGGCATCCCATTCCAATGCTTGACTACCCTCTTTGTGAAGAAATTCTTTTTGATATCCAATCTAAACCTGCCCAGGCACAACTTGAGGCTGTCCTGGGTGAGGCAAGGTGGCAGCAGCTCCGCCTGAGCTGCAGGGCCAGTCTGCAATAGGTGGTAATGGGACAGGGCAGGCCTGTGGCTACAGCCTGAGCAATCCCTTGGCTGCTTTATGCCTAACGTTCACCATGGTGGTATCTGAGCACCTTCAGGTGGCCTCAAAGTGTGGTTAAATTCATCACGTGTGTTCTTTCACACTGTTTTGTTCTGCCTGTGGCAGATTGGGTGGTCAGAAACATGGTGTGCTTGTGCGTGTGTTACACCTGTGTGTGCCCAGTCAGCAAGATGGGAGGTCACTGACTTACTGGTTGAGGCAAAGTGACGAATGACTTGCATCACATCACCCCTGGGGACATCCAGCGGTAACCCCAAATCTTTCCCTGGCTGTTAGGATTGGTCTACATCTTTCCACCAGCCAAGGCAACCTGCCTTAGCAATTTGCTCCAGCTTTTTCAAAGCTTACACAAAGTGAGCCCTGCTGGAAAATCAACAGGTTTTGAGAAGAGTTGCTTTTAGGATATTACCTGAGGGCAGGAACCCAGAGGTGTGCAGGAAGAGCTCACAGGAGCCTGTCATGAGCACGGTCAGTGCCTGGTGCTTTCACAGAGTACAGCCTGAAGTAATGCTCTCCACCAAAAAACAGCCAAACATCACCAGCTTTTCACAGCTGGCAGCAGAGCTTGCCAGCAATGAGGCAAGTGCACTGCCAAAGGGCCACGACAGGCAGGGGAGGGGGGCTGGAGCTGCGGCCACCTCTGAGAAGAGGACATGAGGCTTCTGAGGAGGGGACGTGGCTCTTGGCCCCGGGTATCTTCTGTCTCTGTTCCTCTGGGGCAGGAGGGCCTTTGGGGCCGGGCCTGTGTCTGCACCCCATGGACGTGGAGGTGGGTGGCAGCCGGGCAGGCAGTGCCATCACCGCTGCGGGGCGGCTTGGCTCTGCAGGTGGGCTCACTGACAGGCTGGCTTACGCCCAGGGACACGCACCCCAACCATCACAGTTTACTTTCCTAGCCCTATTGTCTAAACTTCAGGCGAACTACACCTTTTTCCAAGAATCCCAATAACCTCATGTTTTCAAAGCAG
The DNA here is from genome assembly GCF_040182565.1 of Anser cygnoides. Taxonomy (NCBI): domain Eukaryota; kingdom Metazoa; phylum Chordata; class Aves; order Anseriformes; family Anatidae; genus Anser; species Anser cygnoides. Next base: position 33,932,615 of record NC_089873.1, read on the forward strand.
TAAGCCATGGCAAGGCTGAGGCACGCTAAGCCAATAGCACTCCCCCTTGCCAAATCCGTGGCATTTAGCAGTATAATGCACAGAGACTTCATTTTCTGTAATAGTCAGTTGAAAGAGAAATGCATGGCACATAATATTTGCAAAAGACAGACGCCAGGCTGCCCGAGAACTTGTGTCTAACAGCACCGGTAACAGGCAGCGGGGCCTACTTCAGCCAGGGCCTGTGAGCACAGCCAAACACAAAGCAAGTGGTGCTGCTGCCCTGTGGGGCCCAACAACTACAGTGAAGCCCATGTTCGGTCTGCCGTGGGTTTGTGAGTAGGTAAGGGAAGCATCTCTGCTGCCTCCACACTTTGTAAAGCCGGTGTGAGCACTTAGTTCCAGCTCTGGGCGCAGTGGGGAATGAGACATCTTAACAGGGGCCTGAATTTGAGCTTCAGCCTGAAGACTAGCTGCAATTTCACATAACTGAAGTCAAATTAAGATCTCATTTCTACCAAATGTGGGAGGGGTCTCTTCCCTTAGACAAGGCTGCATCCCTTGCCCAAGGAAAAGGTAATTTCCCTTTTTTCACCCTCAAGTAGGGAGAAGTCAGATGAACTCAGAGATCTGGCCAGCCACGGGGACGCAGGAAGACCAAGCCAAGCCAAAGGTAGAAGTCTGCGGCTGGAAAGGCGGCTGGTGTTCTTCCTTTGGCTCTGTGGTTTTAGGTGAATTTGAGGTGAAGCTGTCAAATTGCGCTGCAGAAGGTGACAGATGCCTGTGCTCATCTCCACAAGGAAGGAAGAAAAGAAATTCAACTTCTCTTCTTTCTTCCTCCACTCCGCAACCCACGCTCCTGTGGTTTAAGGTATGGCTCTGAGGTGATTATGGGTAGAGAACTGGGAGCAAATGGTATGTCCAAAGGGGTCAGCCTACTGGACCAGGTGAGTGCACCTCTGCTCCCAGCATAGCTTCAAGACATTTCCCTCGGCAAGCCTCTGCCTGGTCCCCAAACCCTCCCACTGCGTGTCCTGCAGAGGGGCCCGGCACCACAGGCTGTTCCCTCCCTTGCTTCAGCCAAGCCAGCTGTCTTGCGGCTAGGACTCCAGCCGAGGGCTCTTCTTTTAAGTGGTCACTACAACACGAGAACTATTAAAATAAGCAGTCAAAGGCAAAAAGTTAACATTTTCCAGACCCGCTAAGGCTTTGACAGAGGCACTTCAGCAGATCCAGCCTGGAATGTATAAGACATCACTGTCCTCAGATATCCTCCTCATCCATCTGCTGCAAGTTTCTGCCTCAGTAGCAGAGAAGGTACAGCAGGGGTTTATCTAGTTCAGGCACTAGTTTAGCATCTGAGCTGAAACCCAACTACAGCAGCCCTTAAAGCTAAACGGTCTGACTTTACACCAAAACAGCCTGGCAAGCGCTCAGACAGCCTTCAGGGAGTGGTCAGAAGCAAGCGCTGGACTTGACAAATTCTGTCATCTTCAACAACCCTGATCTGTGGTGACTGTATGCCTGGCTTCAAGTCTCTCTAAAGCTGTATTAGAAATGTTCTGTTGATGCTCCACAGCCTTGTATTGATGTTTTGCTCTATATATTGCACTGAATCTAATACAGCTGGCTTTGCAGAGCTGCTTGCCCTGAGGTCAGTGAAAGCACTTGCATAAGAGTTGGGAACACACCCTGTTTAAGGGATTAAAATGATATATATTCATCGCTTTGAAAGAATGAGTACAGCCCAAGGCATTAGTTTAGATCACAATTTTAATGTTTAAAAACTATAGAGGTAACAGAGATTATAGAACTTAATACATTTTTTTTCTTTATTTACACACAGAAACTGAAAAACTGCATCTTTTATTCGAATATGAACAGCACAAAGTATGGTGATGGTAGCAGGAGCAAAATATTACCATTCACTCACTTGAACAATCTATTAGAGATGAGCTCATATCAAGTGTACATCATTCAAACAGTATTGTTTATACTGGATCTGGGTAAGCCTTAACATACCTTGGGATGCTAAAAACAGCTTTCTATAAACAAGTTAAAGTTCAAGTCTTGTGGAAAAATACCTTTACAGATTATATTTTGTTGGCTGTAACACTGAAAACAAAACGTACACTTGTATTAATTTGAAAAGCTCCATAGAAGTGACTGCATATAAATTTTTCCTCAAATTTGTGCTCATGGTTAAAGCAAATGTTATTTCAAGTTTCATTTTCATCCAAGACCATAAATTAAACACAAAAAACATACGATTATTTTTAGATGCATTTCTCAACCTCCATTTTTAATCAGTCCTGAAAAAAAGCACTTCTGCGCTTTACCAGTGAGAAACTCTACGCAAAACTGTCGACAGCACTCGCCTGCAGCGCCGAGGCTGCACTCCCACAGAGGCACCCTCGGGGCTTACACATCTGTCCCCTTCCATCGAACCCACCCTGGACACGCAGCCATCCCGTGACCAAAATGCTGGCGTCTGCCTGATCATAGAAGGGATGTACAAGCTGTCCCTGGTGGGGGGGGATGCTCTCCCAGCACAGGAGATGCTAGTGTTGTGGGCACACAATAGCTGCATGCCTGGGTCTGTCTTGGAGGAGCAGCCACAGGGCTCTGCAGCAGGGGAGCTGCAGGGAGCGGGCTACAAACAGAACAAATCGCTCTGGTTGTCACCTACCCCTGACACGTGATACTTTGTTTTTTCTGATCTACATTTCTGCTGGCTGAAAAAGAAGTACAGAAGTCCTGGTCTGACTTCTATCTGTACTAGTTACCTTCTGCAGAACGATATACAGGCCTGAAACCTAACGTGGCATAATGCTGGGGCAGGCTGCTGGCTGCACCTTGCTCCGCTTTCTGCGCAAGTCCATTTCAGCATGTTGCTGCCACCTGGCCTCGTCTGAGGAACGGGTAACTGGGTACCAAATGGGCACTTTATGCAGGGAGATATCCTACCCAGTAGTAAGACTGGATAACTTGCCATGGAGAAAACAGGGAGACCTGTGCTGGAATTATTCCTAGCAATTTCATTGGGTCTTTCTCTTTCTTTCTCTCTTTCTTTCTTTTTCTTTCTTTCTTTCTCTCTTTCTCTCTCTCTCTCTCTCTCTCTCTTTCTTTCTTTCTTTCTTGTTGTTACATTAGCAATGTAATTATAATTTCAAGTTTGGGATTCAAATTCTGAACTCTTGGGAGAAAGGAAAGGATATACATTTTGCTAAGTCTGAAGCTAAAGTATTTGTATATCTATTAAAATTATTCTTAATATGCAGAGCCTATCTCAACACTTCTATATAATAGGGCATAAACAACTGCAAAAATATACAGCATCCTATTTATTTACAATATATATATATACATAAAAATGAAATTTCCTACAATACAACACAACTGCATAGATTTGTCTTCAGAAACATAGGCATGTGTACAGTTTGTGAATTCTAGACCTTTCCAGCCCTGTACTTTTTATTAATTATCTTTTTTTTTCACAGTTTGTTACAGAAATCCTTACATTAGATACAAATAAAACATTCTTTGTGTAAGTTATAGGAAATAAGGATTTTCCTGATGCCAAGTGCTCTGGGGAACTGTTTAAGCGAGCGCCCTGGCACCAAGCGATAAAGCCATCTTGTGGAACCGCTGATGGACCTGACTACATTCGGCTGTGCCTCCCTCATAAAGGCACCAGGGTGGGACGGTAGGACTGGAGGTGGGACAACACCACATGGAAAGTTTTGTTTTGACCAAGATGCTCTTTAGCCTTAATGTAAGGCTCAAGCAAAGAAACGTGTAAATTTAACGATGAACTAGAGATACCATTAATTGTTATTGTTAATACTCAATATCGGAGAGAGCTGTGGCGCTTGTGCATTGTAAGGCAGATGTACAGACAAAACCCATCTATCACCCAACCTGCATTTGCAGATATGACCTGTTCCAAGGGGAGCACAAGCTATGGATCTCTATGAGGCTCAGGACAGCAGCCCTCAGGAAGGGGTGGGTGTCCCTGCCCTCACAGGATGGGACCGGCCTTTCCCCCGCAGCCCCACACAGGGGATGGGCACTGCTTGGGTCCGTGTCAGCCCTACGAAAGGTCTGTGCTGGCGCACAGATTTGGCATTAGCCCTCTGACCAGGAGCAAGCATCACCCAGAGAGATCACAGCTCCCAACACACTGCTCCCAGATAACAATCCACTGTGCTTTACTTACTAGGCATGCTTGCTGCTGGCCAGAGAAGGGCAGCTGTATTCTGCAACCGTAAGGGTGGTTTAAGCTCAAGACTATTTTCTTTGCAATGTGCTGTGGACTAGGATAGGCAGCAAGGCTGTCTTTTCAGTGTAAGATTAGCTCCTGCAATCTTACCGGGAGCCCCTGCTTCTATTTAGTCTTTCCTTGTCCTTCACCACTTGATTGTTGCTATTACGCAAAAAAGAAGTTTAAATTACTTTGTTGCAGTTATTAGGAGCAATTTTTCATCTAGTCTATGAAATTTGCAGTGCTCACGATAGTGATAAACTCTCTATGAAAAGAAAGCATGCTACCACCTACTAAGTAGATACGGTACTCTGGATCCTATTAATTTAACAACAGAGAAACTCCTACAGCATTTCACTGTGCTCTTAAAATCCTAGCTAAAATGTGGGACTCGTACATTGTTGGCTACAAGTTCACTATTCCAAATGAACTGAATAACAGCAGTACATTTTACAGATAACCTCATACAAATATTGTCATCCATCACTGATGTTGACAGTTACAGCAGGGTCTATTGCATTCTGTTAAGAATGTATAAACCTGATGAGAAAACAAAAAGCACGTTATTTCACGTTCATTACCACAGACATCAATAAACACATGATTCCTTTCCATAAATATCTATAAATATGATGCCAGTAAATCAGCCTAAGCAAAATTCCCTCTTTTTTTTTTTTCTTTTTTTTAATTTTTTTTTTCACAGACCCAGAAACAAAGCCTATTTAAAGACACAATATTTCAGGTATCTGTCTTTCAGTATCTAAGATATGCTTTGATGGTCCAGTACCTTGGGTAATTTCATTCTGTGCACACACCCAGCTCATCCTTCTCCCTATTTATCCAGTAAAACTCCAGTACACATATAAACTGGGAAAAAGAAGAAGGCAGAAGAGCAAAGGGGAGGGAGAAGGATTGTGATGGAGGAGAATAGGGAAGATGCAAAGAGCAATCAGCCACCCAACAGCCCTTCAAGTCCAGGGTAGCTGGGTGTCAAAAGTCAATGGTCAGTATTTGAAACACGAGACTACATAATATGGACAGGGGGCAGACGTCATAGTTGTGACCTTTCTGGGACCCCATGCAGCAGATCAGACCTCTAGCTCCTACCTGGGTATTTGAAAATCACTCCCAGGATCTCCTCTTTTACAACCCCCCAGTGCACAGAGAGTCACCGCTCAAAAATCAGTAGTAGGAGGATAAAGGGGGAAGGAAAGCAGAAGAGCCCTGGAGTGTTTTGAGGATAACACTGTACAGTATTCTCAGGTCTCAGCTAGGTTTTCTGGGATGAGATCCAGAGAGATTATAAGGTGCCTTGAATCCTGACATGTGATCCCAGCAAGCTGATCATAGACTGGTTTGGGTTAGAAGGGACCTTAAAGACTACTTAATTCCAACCCCTTCCACCAGACCGGGATGCTCAAAGCCCCATCCAGCCCGGCCTTGAACACTTCCAGAGAGGGGGCATCCACAGCTTCTCTGGGCAACCTGTTCCAGTGCCGTACCACTCTCACCATGAACAACTTCTTCCTTACACCCATTCTAAATCTACCCTTTTCCAGTTTAAAAGCGTTGCCCCTTGCCCTGCCTCTACAGGCCTTGGTAAGAAGTCTTTCTGATTCAGAGAGCAGCTAGATGCCAGGCTCCTGCTTTAGCTACCAGGGAGAGCTGGGTGCCTGTGAAAGGGAACCCCCAAACGACATCCTGAGCTGGGAAAATACCTAGAATGAGCTGGAGGAGACAGCAAGCACAGGTTCTTCTCTCTACAGTTTCACTAACACCTGGACTTGTAGCCTACAGTATGGACTTCTGTGAATGAGGGCCCACCTAAGGCAGTAGTGGTCACATAAAGGGGAGGTGCAGAGAGAACTGGTGAGCTGTGCTGTCACAGGCACGGGCATTTGAGGCCGCTTGCTGAAAAGCACAAGCAGCTGACCCTCAGCCTGCCTGATCCCATCTAGCTCAGCTGTTCGTGTTTTAAGCCCTAGGCTGCATGGGAGGAAGGATATCATGCTGGAGACCTTGCTGGAAGCCTATACTGCTGGGAATAAAAGTCTGGCAGGTCAGGACAGGCTGAAGGAGCCCCACAACGTAGTCTGGCAGGTCTTTGCTAGAAGGGAGGGGACTTTCTGCTGCCAGGCTGCTCAGAGGACCTCTCTGCATGTCAGTTCCTAAATTCCAGGTAAGGCCCCAAACTAACCTCTCTGTATGTCACCCTTAGAAACCAACTCCTAAAGTCCTGAGAAGTGCTCTGCAGTCTCAACTCTCAGCAGCTTCAAGCCATGTAGGATAAGGCAGTAGCAACTGAGGCAATTCAATAGCTCACAGAAATCCCAAGATCCTGAATTCTCCACCCCCGGCCTTAAAAAGAACAAGCTGCAATGACAGATTACCCACAGGCGGTGCTGCTAATGACAGGCTCCCTCCACAGCTACAATGGGAGTCAGCAATGAACCAGCCACAGGGAACAAGAGGGTCACTGCATACTGACAGGTACATCTCAAACACGCAGAGGGCATTACGCAGCCCTTGCATGTGATCTAGGGCTCCCCTTAGCCATAGTTTTTTTCAGAGGGAGCCTGGTTCATCTCAAGAGCAAAACTGAAGACACTTTTCAGCTCACATTTATGCTGCTGGCAGTACACTAATAGATGTCTGCTGAGAATGGTCAACAATCACCTGCTTAGCATTTGAATCTCTACAAGTAGTTCTCTACACCAGCTATAAGGCATTAGGCAAATGCTTATTCTGTGGACAACAGATGCAAGTTACAATGTTTCTGCTAGTAGTAATTTAATGTATTTTCTGGAATTGCTATGGAGAATTGATGTGAAATGTAAATAAAACATTTCAAATATATAAAGTGTTTATGTTTGTTGAAATAAATGTTACAGATTTCAATTTCCATTAGATATCCAGTAGTTGAGTAGGGTGAGTCAGATCCTGCTCCCGCTGCTGTCAGAAACCCTGCTGACTTCAGTGGGAGGAGGATGAGACACAAGAGAGGAGCCGGCCTCTACAAGGCCAACCTTAGGTGTGTACAGATGAATCTAAGAATGCAAAAGGCATGAGGTATGATTAAACTTGTAGGTTTTGATGAAACTGGGGCTTGCCATTTCTGAGAAGAACAGGGCATTAGCAGACAGATTAATGCTGAAGAAAATGCAGATTTCCTACGGATATCTCTGAGCGTCTGCTTCTGGTCAGGTTCAAGTACTCACTGCTGGCTGTCAAGTCTACTGGTGGCCAGGTTCAAACTGAAATGTAGCAGGGGAATGGTGGCTGGTGGTGATTGTCCCTCTCCTGCTCCCTGCACCCCTTTGCAAAAACACACACACACACACACAGAGGTCTGCTCCCCAAAGCAACAGAAGAGCCGAGACTAGGGCTGGCTCCTCCACCACAACGTTACAGAGAGAAGCACCAGATTTAGGACCTAGGTTTACACAATGCTCATTTACACTCATGGTGCTTTTTCTGTCCGTACCAAGAATGCTACACTTGGTGAGGCAAATGGTGCACAAAACAGCAACAGAACAAACAAACAAACAAACCGAATGCGTACAATTCAAGAGCAGAGTTTTGGTTAAAAGGCAAAGGGAAAGGGTGTGAACTGATGACATTTGGGACAATCACTCCAGCTGGGATTGATAACAACAAATGCTGCTGCTTTAAAGGAGCAGAGCTTATGGTTCAAGGGCTAAGAATAATAACAGAACAATGCAGTTCATGGGTGGAAGCGGAAAAACAAACTAATTGTGATGAGTTCCTATGAGCAACGCTCTATATAGTCTCTCAACAATTAACACAGACTTAACGCTGATCTGGTAACTCAGTATCATGGGACAGAGTGATATGCCTGTTGGAAAAATGGGTCTGTTTTCTGCAAGAAAATACACCCATAACAGTATTTTCAGTACTGGAAAATCATTATTTGGATTTGATTTGAGTAAACTCACAAAAGGTGGAATAGATAACAGAACGGATGGTTGCGATTTTGGTGTGTAGCAAACAGGGATGTCTCCTTTTCAGAAAGTCAGCTTCAGTGGCCTTCGGCACTGCCTCCTGACTGTACCCAGTCATAGATTACCAAAGGGATGCTCACTAGGGAAAACATTATCCCCAGTGCCAAGAAAAGAGAAGCCTGGAAGAAAAAGGAGAGAAAATTAATGAACTAAAAGAAAAGACAATTAATTCAAGTGTGTTAACTTTCCTTCTTAAGGAGATTTACAAGGTGATGTATCAAAGCTATGGGCTAAAATGAGATAGCACTTCTGGGGAAGACAAGACTCATAGATAACTAACAGATTAGTGTCATTAAAAATTACTGGCTGAAACCAAAACCACTTTATTTTTTCCCCATTTCAATTCGTTTCTTAAATGCTGATCATCCCTAAAAAGGAATAAATGAGTCCATCTTTAGGACCTATCAGCTCTGCTCTTCTCAAAGCCTGAAGACAGAGTGTGCTGTGTGCCTTCTGAACTGGCACGCTGAAACGCGGAAAGCTCGCTGGGCTGAAAGGGCTGCCAAGGGCAGCTGCAGGGGCACCCATGCCCTGGCCAAAGCCACGGCTGCTTGCAGAGCTGCTGCTCCCCTGGAAGGAAGTGTCCCCAGCTCTAAAGAGAAGGGTCGGGGAGCACAGGGGGCCCTTGCCCCAGGAGACACACAGGGCAAGTGAAAAAGGGAAAGCGAGGCTGCCAGCTGATGGAAGCAAGATGGAAAAGTCAGGAGAAGCAGCTCATGCAAATGTTGAGATTAGGTAGGTTTTCTGTCTAGCCCATTTTAAGAAATGATAAGACAAACACATTGACCGGAAAAGAACACATACCCAAATCCTCTGAGTCAGTTTTGCTCCATCCTGATGTGTAATTTTTAAATACAATGATGAAGGAAGAATGAAAATCAGCATATTGGCAGAAGTGACACCTGCAAAATTCAAATGAATGAGTTTTGTTAGTTGCCAACACCATAATTATTATGCTGCTGATTAGCAGCAGTTTTGTATTAGCAGTACAAAGCCAGGACACTGTACCTACGACTCCAAAAATATCCTTCATGGTTGGGATAAAAATGACTAACAGGTTGATGATAACCAAAAGGACAAAAGTAACCACAACATGACGGCATAAGTCAAATTTTGTTTTTCTCGCCAGCTCAAATAATGATGAACGTACCTGTAGGAAGAGACAGAGTTTGATGTCAGGAATGGTCTATCAGCCAGTTCAAAGCTCCCTGTAATTATTTCAACTGGTTCTTCATGTGACAATAGGCTCTACACGGATCTGACAGAAATTGTGGGGACTCTGACAAAATACCCTTTGAAACAATCCTTGCAATTAATTTGATATTCCACAACTGTGTGTTTACATACATCCATAGTAGGCTATTCCTCTCTTTCTAGCATGCCTTTTGGGGTCCTTCTGCACCTAAAAATGAACTTCACTTCTGAGTCTGCTCCAGTGAAATCATGTGAAGGAAGAGAAGGCCCTTGTGGGTTCAATTTAAAACTGATTTAAGACCAAAAGTGAATCATTTATTTCCTGCAGGGAGAAGTTCTCCAGAAATTACTGGGAATCTGGTGTGGCAAAAGACTGATCCAAACTCAATTTCTTGTTTTGTAGCTGCAGCATTACTGACTTGGAAATGACCAAGCTGTGTTTTTAAAAAATCCAGCGTATACAGACATTACCTGCTTCCAAACCACGTGGAGACTTTTACTTACAGTGAAAAACAGCACTGGCACTGTGAGTATAACCGCAACAATCACAGCCAAGCGCACTGTCAGGATGAGGATGTCATCTTTGCTCTGGTACTTGTGAAGCAGATCTGACTGCACATTGTCTATGGAAAAGACAATAAGGTAAGTGTTCCGGCAAGCAGGCAATTCATTCACAAAAAATCATTGCTTAACAACAGCCTTCTTGAACAACAAGTGATTTATCTGTAAACAAAAGAGTATGGAATTCACAGATTCACAGATTTCTCTAGGTTGGAAGAGACCTCAAGATCATCGAGTCCAACCTCCGACCTAACACTAAGTACTCCACTAAACCATATCCCTAAGCTCTACATCTAAACGTCTTTTAAAGACCTCCAGGGATGGTGACTCCACCACCTCCCTGGGCAGCCCGTTCCAATGCTTAATAACCCTTTCGGTAAAGAAGTACTTCCTAACATCCAACCTAAAACTCCCCTGTCGCAACTTTAGCCCATTCCCCCTCGTCCTGTCACTAGGCACGTGGGAGAATAGACCAACCCCCACCTCTCTACAGCCTCCTTTCAGGTAACTGTAGAGAGCGATGAGGTCGCCCCTGAGCCTCCTCTTCTCCAGGCTGAACAAGCCCAGCTCCCTCAGCCGCTCCTCGTAAGACTTGTTCTCCAGACCCCTCACCAGCTTGGTCGCCCTTCTCTGGACTCGCTCGAGCACGTCCATGTCCTTTCTGTAGCGAGGGGCCCAAAACTGAACACAGTACTCGAGGTGCGGCCTCACCAGAGCCGAGTACAGGGGCACAATCACTTCCCTCGACCTGCTGGCCACACTGCTTCTTATACAGGCCAGGATGCCGTTGGCCTTCTTGGCCACCTGAGCACACTGCTGGCTCATATTCAGCCGACTATCCACCAATACTCCCAGGTCCTTCTCGGCCAGGCAGCTTTCCAGCCACTCATCTCCCAGCCTGTAGCTCTGCTTGGGGTTGTTGCAGCCCAGGTGCAGGACCCGGCACTTGGCCTTGTTGAACTTCATGCAGTTGACCTCAGCCCATCGCTCCAGCCTATCCAGATCCTCCTGCAGAGCCTTCCTGCCCTCGAGCAGATCGACACACGCACTTAGCTTGGTGTCATCTGCAAACTTACTGAGGGTGCACTGGACGCCCTCATCCAGATCATCGATAAAGATATTAAAGAGGACCGGCCCCAGTACCGAGCCCTGGGGGACTCCACTAGTGACCGGCCTCCAACCAGATTTGACTCCATTCACCACAACTCTCTGGGCCCGGCCATCCAGCCAGTTTCTAACCCAGCGAAGCGTACGCCAGTCCAAGCCACGAGCAGCCAGTTTCTTGAGGAGAATGTTGTGGGGAACGGTGTCAAAAGCCTTACTGAGGTCAAGGTAGACCACGTCCACAGCCTTTCCCTCATCCACCAAGCGCGTCACTTGGTCATAGAAGGAGATCAGGTTCGTCAAGCAGGACCTGCCTTTCATAAACCCATGCTGACTGGGCCTGATCGCCTGCTTGCCCTGCAAGTGCCGCGTGATGACCCTCAAGATAATCTGCTCCATGAGCTTCCCCGGCACTGAGGTCAAACTGACAGGCCTATAGTTCCCCGGGTCTGCCCTCCGGCCCTTCTTATAGATGGGCGTCACATTGGCTAGCCGCCAGTCAACCGGGACCTCCCCCGATAGCCAGGACTGCCGATAAATGATGGAAAGCGGCTCGGCCAGCTCCTCCGCCAGTTCTCGCAGTACCCTCGGGTGGATCCCATCAGGCCCCATCGACTTGCGCACATCCAAGCTCCGTAGCAGGTCGCCAACCATTTCCTCATGGATAGCGAAGGCCACATCCTGCTCCCCATCCCCTTCCACCAGCTCAGGGCACTGGGTGTCCGGAGAACAACCGGTATTGCCGCTAAAGACTGAGGCAAAGGCGGCATTAAGCACCTCAGCCTTTTCCTCATCCTTAGTAACTAGGTTTCCCCTCGCATCCAGTAAAGGATGGAGATTCTCCCTAGTCCTCCGTTTCGCGTTGATGTATTTGTAAAAGGATTTTTTGTTGTCTTTAACGGCAGTAGCCAGATTGAGCTCCAGATGAGCTTTGGCCTTTCTAATTTTCTCCCTGCACAGCCTCGCTACATCCTTGTAGTCCTCCTCAGTGGCCCGCCCTTTTTTCCAAAGATTATAAACCCTCTTTTTTCTGCTAAGCTCCAGCCGCAACTCTCTGTTGAGCCAGGCCGGTCTTCTTCCACGCCGGCTCATCTTTGGGCACGTGGGGACGGACCGCTCCTGTGCCATCACGATTTCCTTCTTGAGGAGCGCCCAGCCTTCCTTGAAACATTCTTGAGTTAAAACAGCACTTTGAACCAAATCCTAATGATCCCATTATTCCAGATTAATCCTTTGGAGGCCTGATTTAGGAATGCATCCTAATTCAAGACAGCACATGCCTAAGTCTAAGGTAATTTTCACTGTAGGAAAGACAACAGTGAGACACGCACAAAAGCTTGCTTACATACATATATATATATAAATAAATAGGTAAAGTGAAATAAGCTACTTCTAATCAGTTCTGTGGGCTTGTTTTAAAGTTTCAAATGATATAAAAATAAACACATGCACCGCAACGGCTGAGTTTAGTATAAATTACAAGGTTGAGCTAAATTGGTCTAAACAGCAAATAAACTCCCAGCACAAAGCAGTGCCTCTGTTCTCAAACAAGAACAAAGCCCGGCTGAGGTCAGCTCTCAGCGGGACATTTTGACATTTGCACTCAAACCCCCGGGCAGCTCCTCTCTCCTCGGAGGGCTGCCCTTCTGTTTTTTTCTTCTCTTGAACCTGCCGCCCCTCCTCGGCAGTGCCCGCGGCTCGGCCCCACGCCGGCCCTGCGCTCCCGGCATGGCCGAGAGAGATCGCCGGGGGTGCCTAGCAGGGAGGCACTGGCGATGCTTTAATAAGCCCTCCTGCAAAAATGCTTCCTTTGCACTCTGATTAAATAGTGGTAACGGATGGGAAAAGCAAGTTGCCGGGGGACCTACGTGCTTGCTTTGTGCCTTTTGAATATCTAGGAACAGCAACCCAGGGAGGCGGCTGTGAAATGCGCCACAGAAACACGCTCGCTACCCTCTGTTTTAGAACAGCTCGAGTTTTCTTTCTGTCTGCTAATCTTAGAAAGCTGACAGAAAAACATAATAGCTCTTAAACCGAAGTCCTTAAGAGGAACTCGGTGGGCACGTGTAGATCAAAACTGTGGTAAAACCTCCTCTTCCTGAGAGCGAAACGCCTACGCTCCCCCCAGGGCGTCCTTCTGGGGCGAGACCATCTCTCAGCGCCTGAATTCCCACCAGGAGAAAGAAAACACTCTCCCACCTCCCTGCAGGTTAGGAGTGGGGTTTTCAAGCCGGGCACATGCACAGCTTCTGCGACACAGAGCTTACTCTGCTCCTGCGAGCACAGACTGCAACTTCTGTACCGCTCACGGACTGCAGCCAGGTAGGAAGTGAAAGGCAAGGCTTACAGTTGAAGGTCTGTTTTCCTTTCAGCTAGATACACCACAGAGCCCAACCACAGTGACCTTTTAGGGGAAGAAAAACACCTCTTTTCTGTAATTCTGCAATGTAAATATAGTCATAACTGCAACACTTTCGAGAACACAGCAAACAGACAAGCACTATTGGCGTAAAAAAGAAATGGCCAAAATTAAAACCCTGGTCTTGCCCAGGCAGGGAAGAGGTTAGAAAACCAAGTGCACATATAAAAGGCAAAATCTTGTCAGTCCCAAGGGTAAGGAGGATTGGAGCGGAGAGGTTTCGCATTCCCTCGGATCCTTTTTGTGCTGCCTCTCATGGCACCGATCCTGCGATCGTCAGTGCTTGCATGAGCCCCAGAGGAGCTGCACAGAGGCACGCGGTGTCCATGTGCAGGGATGCCTGCTCCGGGAGGAAAATTCCTCTGCTGCTCCCTCCCAAGGGGGCCAGGAGGATGCAGCCTGTATCTCCTCCACGGGCTCCGTGGGGCGTGGGAGGTTCCCGGAGAGGATCCTACGGGTATCTGCCTCCTCACATCCCTGGGGCAACCGCACCAGAGCTTCCTCCCTGCCAAAGCGAAGGGGTTCATGCTGATTCACTCCCACTGCCCCCCCACGGGGCTACTGATCTAATGCATGCCTGTGAAAATGTTCTAGCTAGCAGCAGTCGGATGAGCACAGCTGCTGCTGCAGTCACTTGCAGCAGATACCCCCTCACCTCCATCAGTTTTATGGGGAAAATTAGAACTGATGACTTCAAATTACTTCAGAGCATGCAGGCTCAAGGCCTTAGGAGCAGAACGAGAGCCTGAGAAAACAAATAACAAGACAGGTACACCTTTGAGAAAAAAAAAAAAAAGCCAATTTTCATATTTACTATTTTCTTTCCCTTGCAATAGGTGGCTTACAATGAATGGTGTCACAAATGGGGAGATTGTAACAAAAAGGTCACTTGGAATACACAGTGGAGAAGACTGAACACCTTTCGGTGACCCTGAGGTAAAAGGTGAATGTCAATTTTGGCATCTGTCTCATAACCCTTTAGTGGTCTATGAGAAAACACACTACATATCAACATTTCCATTATACAGGGAAATGGGAGTAGCTTCCTGGGCCGCATTCATATTTTATCCTATTTACTTAAAAATTTTACATACTCCCTTAGGACAGCAATACAACATAATTTGTTTGTTTCTTTAAGTGAATCAATATTCATGAAAAGAGACAGTGCTAGTCCCAGACACTGAAATAACCATCCTTCAGCTGCAGAGCTGGGACATGCCTCTGAGCTTCCCCACCTCTGCTGCCAATTTATTTAACCAACACCTGAAGGAGTGAACCCTAGGGACACAGGAAAAACATGTGGTCCTTTGTCTCTCAATGATGAAAGTACCAGCAGGAAAGCGAAAAAGCTGTGAAGGATCATTTGATACCCATTTCCTAGGACCTGCTCTCAAACCTGTCACATTTTATACAGATGTGCACAACCAGTCACACATCACTTATTACCAAGGCACACAAAATTCAGGTAGGGACTCTGGAATGAAAATCTTGGTAGGGCCCAGCTAATCCCCAGTTCTGCTAAACAAATCTCTTCCTCATATTTTGAATATGCCTTTTGTAAATACTGCTTTCACTTGTGCTTGTCATCCACAGGGGAAAGACAGGAAAGGATTTGTACCTTCAGTATGAAAACACTAAGGAAAATTATTTGAAAAAGTATTTTAATATAAGTGAACGGACTTTTCTTTCCAGCTGGGATTTGTTACTGATTTCACATGTATTCCCTTTCTGCTTTGATCAGTAAAGTCTGCATACTTACCATAGAAAGTCAAATAGCCAAATATGGCAGTCATAAAGTACATCACAAACATGGCAAAAAATGAGATATTTGAAACCAACTGCATTTTTTTCTGTGAACGGCTGGGGAAAGAAGAAAAGAAGAGAACAAATAAAATGGTTGGACTGTGTTTCTGAATAGCTGCTTAAAAATGTATCAAGCCTTTGCATAAACATATCAATTCTGCAGAGACTCATGAATGCATTTTCATTTAAAACAGGAATTAATTGACAGCTGCATAGGGAAGAGAAAGGCGGGACAATGGACCTTGGAGTTTAAGTAAAGACATGCTGTGACCACCCTGTGGCTCTGCTCCCCAGCCATACTCTTGTAACCGGAGGGAAGGGCGAAGCTGATGGGCAGGGAGAGCCCTTAAACACTTCAGTAATTAAATTAAAAAGCCAAAATATAAGGACAGTAGAAGTGTACAAAGAAAAAAAAAACAACAACATTCTGAATGTTTGCAGAAAAAAACAACACATTTGTATCCTCCATGGGTAGAAAATAATAGGTGTATACAGACCACTGTAGCAAAATAGATTAAGTGTAAACATTTCATTTTTAGATATTTGCTCTGAAATATATAAAGTATAGTATATAAAAATAGATATGCTTTTAAATCCACACAGGGATGCCTTCAACAGGCCCCTGAGCACCTGCTGAAGCCACGTGAAACTCAAAGCACGCAGCTTTGAGGGCACCCTGAGGGTCCCCAGGGGTCTGGCTGTTCCCGACCCCCTGCTCCGGTGCCGCCCCCGCCTGCCCAGGCCCAGGCCCCAGGCCAGGCCCCAGCAAGGCCGCAGCGTGGCCGGGCCCCAGCTCCCCGCAGCCCTGCCCGAGGCTGCACCAAGCCAGCCGGCCTGGCGACGGCGTCGCAGCACGGGCGAGGCTGAAAGCGATTTTTGTTTCTGGTATTGCACCAGATTTTTAGTTGCGCTGGAACAAATGCCGTGGGCTGAACACACGTCTCCCTCCTGTGCAAAATAACGGTCGGCACAACTTGGCTCTCCCCAGGCTGCTGTGTACTTCCAGAGAAAACTCCCAAAGTATTGCATTATCCTCAGCTTCCCTCCACCCCAATGGCACATCTGGGAGGGCAGATTTCCTAGCTGACAGCCACACTCGCTGGCTTGTTTGGTTTTATTAAAGCATATCTCCTCCGAATGGCACGAATGACTCAGAGCACCTCTGCACTAACATTTTCCATGCAAAACAGTGCAAAACAATTAACTGAAAAAAAAAGAAAAGAGAAAGGCTTACTCTTTAAGTTCGCTGTAAATTGGAAGGACTGACGGGTGGCACACGAACGCGAAAGCGATGGTGGGCAAAGCATACACAGTCTGTTCAGAGAGAGTTTCAGACAAAAAGTTAAGAAGAATAAGTATTTTACCCAGAGTCATAAAGACATGGTCTGTGTTCAGCTACCTCAGCTCCCAGCTCTCTGGACTCTTCAACTGAACGTTGAAAGCCCTATTTAGAGAAGGCAGGAGACCTGTCGACTGGCACGTATTTAACAAAACACGGAGAGCAGCGCTCTTTCAATGGGAGGACAACATCTTGGCGCTGGTCATGCAAGCACAGCCCTGACTTTGTCCTCAGCGCGCAGTGGTGGATGCCACGCGGCTGTGGGTTTTGCTCCCTGGGATGGGTCTCCCTGCCCAGCTACTGCCACCGACACTAGCACACCGCCACGTGTAAGGGGGACGGACGTATGGTGGGTCACCGCTACGCTACCCTGCCTCGGTATGGAGAGGGGTGCGCACCCGTGGTGCTAAGGCTGAAGTCCTGAAGATGAAGCCCATATCCAGACTGTAAGAAAAGAGAAGAGGAATGCAGAACTTACAAATAAATGGATATTTCAAGGTACCAGACTGAGCCCCTTCATTTCCCAGGCCAACAAAAGGGCTAGGAGGAGTGTGGAGGGAGCATGCTTTTCCTTGGGGAAAGAGAGAGACCGTTACGTCACTACGAAGCGCAGAGGGCCTCTGAGGGGAACCTCACCCCCTGCTCAACCAAGAGTCTGAGCGGGTTTCAGTGGTCACCATTTGGCCAAACTTTATGAACGATCTCAGAGCTCAAGCACTTCCATTCTCCCCAGGAAACCGGTACGAGCTGAGATCACATGAAAAACAGGTCCTCCTGGGAGGATAAAATGAGTTGATCCCTATGGGCAGCTCTCCCTGGTGCTGTGAGTTTTCCTCACGCTGGCCACAGGACAACTATTGCCACAGAAGCAGTCCTGGAGCTGCCCAGTGGGGTATGTCCCCACCCCATGAGATTCAGAAAGCATACTACTTGCTCTCTGGTGGTCCTTCCATAGCCAGACCTGTGCTGCCTTCTCTCACTCACTTCCAGCACACTGCTGATGTGGAGTCTCCACTCTTGGAGATACCCAGAAGACATCTGGACATGGTCCTGGTCAACCTGCTCTAGGTGCCCCTGAGTTAGCGGGGGGTTGGACCAGATGGCCTCCAGAGGTCCCTTCCAGCCTCAGCCATTCTGTGATCCCGTGAAACTGGATCTCCTCTCACACATCTAAATTGCTAAATTGATTGGCAAACTCTTGGCCCTGAAAGCAAATCTCTAAAGCTCAGGTCCAGCGTGCCTCATTCAGATGGACCGATCCTTCTGATGGGTATCTATTGACTCTGAGGTAAACACTGACGCTTACTTCAGGAGAGTAAGATTGCCTTTTGTCACTATCTATCTAAAATGTACCTACTCCCATGTCGCTACTGCACACCAAGTTGACTACTTCTTGGTCAGTCACACTGGCTCTGGGCCGATCGCTGCCCACAACTGAAGAAAAGTGCTCAAATTAGTTCACATTGATTTCTTGGACTTAGGCAGGTAGGATGAATTTTTAAAAAAGCTTAATTTTTTCAGGCATATACTATACATACGCATTCTCTATGAACGCAATGGTGACAATCCGAGGACCCTGCCCTACTGGATAAGGTGCCGTGCAAGGATCACTGCAAACCGGCACAGCTGGAAGAAGCAATCCTCCTGCTCCCACAGCTACAGCCAGTTGCTCTTTCACACTCTCTTGGCACAACTTTTTGTGCAGCTGTGTGGCGATCAAGGAAAGCATCCAGCTGAAAGGCAATCAAATTTTTGCTGGATTAGCTTTCAACTGTATCCTTTTCCTGATCCAGTTCACCATATGGCTATAAAAACACATACCCTGTCACAAAGAAGTGGTTTGTGCACAGAAGGACAGACAGATTACTTCTGGCCTTTGGATGCAGGCTTACAGTGTCTGCTGAACCACAGCCTAAGAACTCAGTCGCAGCACAGACAGTAAGAAGCAGCAGAAAGGAAAACTCTCCTAAACAAAGCATTTGTTGTCCGGTGGCAACTCGGGCTCGCAGCCTTAGCACACGTACTACCAAGGCAGCTCAGCCTATCTCAGCTTCCTGGGGAACGGAGTAGCAGAGCAAGACTGCAAGGAGCTACAGGTGTTTATGGCTCCTCCATAAGACCGGGCAAGGACTCCCATTGTGCATTCGCCATCGGAGCACGTGTGGAAGCATGGAGGGGCTGGCCCTACGTGGTGCTGAGCTGATTAAGGACATGGAGTGTAGGTGCATGTATTATGTGAATCAAAAGTAAGTATCATAAAAAGAAACATACCTTGGAATTAAAGATAACATACTTTGGCTTACACATATGCTCATGTGCTGAGCTATTTGATAGGATAGGTGATGTTGCATTTAGCTCCAATTCGTAACAGGGAATTTGAAACTTCTTGTAAATAACCTAGGGCAAAAGCAGAAAACAGCTGTTAAGAATAATACTAAAAAGCAAATTCTAATTGAATTAAGAAATTCTGAATATGCTATCAAGTGACTAATCCAATGAAGAGACCAAGCTTAACTTACCACTATGAGGAAAAATACCATGCAGCTTAATGAAAATCCACTGGTATAGCCAAGATACCCTGAAATAAATTAAAAAGAAATCTTACACAAGGTTATTTTATTAGCCGTATCTTGCTTTTTAATTCTCTACTTAATGAAGAATTAAAATGCATTATACATTTAATATGTATTACAAGCTTCTGGGCAGGACAAAAGCATTCCTGGTTGGTGTGGGAGCCTTCCATGTTGCAAGCCTCCGGCTTTCAGACAGACCAGGGCTTTGATCTAACCAATGTGACACACACCTTCCTTCCCAAAGGTAATCGTTACAGTAGTTTAACTAATTTTACTTTTGAAAGGGGCTGTGGTAATTGAAACATACTTGAAAATGTGAAATTGCAATCAGAACATGACCCAGATTCCCCACTATGCAGAGAAATGTGAGCTTACTATGGGTTAGTTTCTCAAAAGGAAGATCCCAAGAGGAATTCAGTGCCAAAACTTGTTACATGGCTTTAAAACACACATAGTGCACCATCTGGCATCTCTGTGGACTCAAACGTATTTGGAAATGTGGTTCTCTATACACACCTTACTTACAAAGCCAATACCTCCAATTAACCCAACCACTGAAAATTTCAATGCTGATAGAAAAATAAGCAATTTTTTATAATCTTACAGTTTGTTTGTGAATATATTTTTACAGGCCACACATACAGTAGAGTCAGTCACCTTATGAAATAAACACCCTCTTAACCATATTTTTTAAAATCTATTTCCCTAGTTATGTGGATGAGGCTGGTTTATACTGAGTTCAACTGCTGTAAAAATTTAGGCCTTCTTTTTTCCAAGACGCTCAAAACACAGCTTCTTCCTGGACCAGAGAGGCTGCTTAAATTACAATGAGAGCACAATTTTTTTATTATATTTGAGTTGCCAGTGTGGCTGTCAGAGGCACAATGTCTGGGCTCCTGTATTTTATACTCACAATGGCATTTACATCTTACCTAAGTTCTTAAGGAGACATAAAGGGAGGATGATACCAAATGTCACTGTAACAACAAGAATCCGCCCATCCACGTACCATGCCCTGTATAAAACATTAAAAAAGTACCGTGAACACACTTTAAACCCTCTCTGGTTTTCCTCACACTCAGTCATCCTCTTTGCTGCAATTACAGAAGCATCTTCCGTATCCTTACACTATGGAAGGAGAGATAGGGGCCACATCTGAACTTTGCAGAGTACCAGAGTCGTTCGGCATCCAGCTCTTAAAACATGGCACTGCTCTGCCTCAGACGCAGCACTATTGGTGTTCTGTGTGATGTACTTTCACTGCTTTGTTTAGTATGAAAACCTGAGGAAAGGGATCTCTACCTTCTTCTTTGTGTTCTACAATACATCATATAATCCTGTGTAAAGGATATTTATTACTATAAAGAAATACCATCCCTCTACTAAAGAAGCTGGTAAATGTCAAGGAGTGACAACTGGCAGAAATCTAAGTATAATATTCTGCCTTTGTCATATATTAGTATAGAACAATTTTCTTCAGGGGCAAAAAAGTCCTGTAAGATGTTAAAAATGCAAGTAAAAATATAATATCTTAAACTTGCATTGTTCCCAATATATTTAAGTTTTGCCCTACACTGTAAAAGACAAAACTTGTAATTCTGCACAAAAATCTGGTGTGCAAAGAGAGTAACTACTGATGACTTCACCTTTAATTTCCTATCCATCCCCTTGTCTTTTGCAAAGTTTTCTAGTATTTTATGAATCCACTGAGATATTCCTGTGATCTACTTAAGGGTTTTTATAAACATATGCTCAAGACTACCTAGACAATGTTAAATTCTGTAATCTAATCCCCAAAATATATTCGACTTACGAAAAAGTTTCTTCTTTTCCCATTAGAAACTTTATGGCAGAAGGCAGCTCATTTTTGACTATGAAGAGATAGCTCAACATCGCTGGTGGAACAAGAGAATCACTTTAGAAAACAGATGACATATTTTGTAGAATAAGTACATAGAAGCATCATGAACATTTTCCCACATCAAATTCTAATGATAGAAGTCTGAGAACTGTAACTGACTGTGAAATACCAATCATTCAGTAATACAGCATCGTGAAAGGGCTGCACGCAAAATGCTATTGAGACCAATACAGAGGAGCATGAGGATCCCAAGACATTACAAAGAGAATGGGAAACCTGTCTGGTTAGAAGGCATAACATTTTTAAGATCTTCCCCTATTGTTTGTTTGTTTTTTTTGTTTTGATTTAATATCCCTCATCTCCTTTACCTCCAACGTTCTGAAGAGATGTAGATCCAAAGACAATCATTTTCCCTGGGGTGCCAAAGACCTGCTCACCAAGCTTTTCATACACCATGCAGCCTGTGTTAAAAGAAATGAGGAGAAAGGTAAAGAATTCACCAGCAAAAGCTGTTGAGTCAAACCGCTTGTGATTCCTTTCCCACTGACCTTTCCTCTGTACAACTATATCTTTCCATTGTTACTAAATAGAAAGCTTTCTTGTAATTGCTAGGGCTGAAACATATGGAGCAATGTTTTTTTGGTATCTATAAATGCTGTCTTTGGCTACCAATCATTTATGAGACTGAGGCTTTTCACGAGGCTTTTACACCCCCTTACTGAGTCCATCTATACACCTAGTGGCATTTTAAGTTCTGGCATATTAGCTTTGCAGTCTCAATGAGAGAAAGGTTGAAGGCCTTCTCTCCAGTCCAAATTCAGTACAGCAGGGACCACAAGCCAGTACTGGCAGCCTGGCCACAACAGACACCAGACTGTTGTAATTACAGACTCTGTAATTCTGCTTGGTTTGACTAAATGATACAAATGAAGGCAGCCACTAGTTCACAGGATGATTTATAGTTTTTAATGATGATGCCTTAACTTGTGAATTCTCAAATGTGGTATGTTTTTGGTAAAAGCAGGGAACAGTGTAAATTATAACTAAAAAGTATCTGTCAAGCTTGAGAAACTCCTCTATTAATTGGATTGTGTTTCTGTTAAATGCTTTTTTTTTCCTTGGCTGTGATTCAGGCTGAGAAAAAAAAAGACTGGATATTGTGAAGATGGTGAGAATCACAAGAACAGAAAGAGAAATACTGCAGATGTTACAGCGAACAGATTATTTTAAAAATGGATCTCATTGTTTGTTTTTCTCTACATTTCCTTATAGCTGGCATTTCTTGTTTAAAGCTTGTATAAACAATAACTTTGAGCTTAGTTGTAATGATGTATCAGTGATCCAGCAGCACAGAAACCAGGGCTTAGATTTTGGGAACTAAGAGGGCACAAATGTGTCAACAATTAGGCCTTCACACCTAGTTTAAATAAGTAGTTGCTGCCTTTGCACACACTATAATAATAACTCATGTGCATCCAAATTACGTATTAAAATACGACAGTGTTCTTATGCACAGATAATTTTAAAAATATGTCTTCAGAGGTTGTTACTCAAAGAGACTCTTGACTTAGAGCACAAAGCCTCTTTAACACTGTAGACAACTTCTAATTTCTGTGTTTAGAAATGTGTTTTACTTAGAGTTATACTACTCTCTGTGGAGGAACTGTTTTTTTTTTATTTTCTTCTAGGAAAACTCATGAATTTCACACTAGCTGTTAACAACGAGCTGTATTTCCAAGTAAGCTGGCTTACCTGGATAGGCAGAGATTCACTACATTTCATTTGAAATTGATTTTGTAATGCAAAGAAACTATTTGAACCGTTTCTTCTAGCTCACTAAAAACATTTCCTTGCAGCAGAATCCACCTGTTGGCTTGATTTTTTTCTCTTTACAGTGATGGTCAGCTGTCATTCTCCTTTGCCATGACGTACATTATTTTTAATTCTGGGCTTCTGACCCACAATCTTTTAGGACTTTCTTTTGTGTCAGCAAGGTGATAGAAACTCTGTCTTTCACAAAGTACCTGGCCTTATTCTGAGCACTTTTTACCTCTTATTCCTTACAAGTCCACTGAAATGGTACAGTAACATCTTAGATTACCTGTTTCCTTTGAACACACCAACAGGAGATATATTGAATAAATAGACAGCAATGTCACGGAAACCAAAAGCAGCCTACAAAAGAATGAAAGATAAAGCTTACTGTAAAAGCAGAGCTCTAACATTGCAATATTTTACACGTTGGGTCATATCCCCATTGATGCCAAGATATTTTTTATAATCTTCTGAGAATGCAAAAAGCCCTATAAACAAGAGTGATTAACATGCTGTTTGCAGTTCCACCAGACTAGAGAGGAGCTATAAAGCCTTGTATGCAGAGGAATTCAACCAAGTAAAGCTTAGAAAAAATGCAGCCTGTTACTGAGTTATACCCTTCCTTGTTGAGGGAAGCAAGAATGAAGATGTCTCATCATATAGGAATTAGGATTTAATCAGAGCAGGGATGAGCCAGGTATATTCCTCACTACCCAGTCTAAAGCATTTTTTCTGGAACCTGAGTAAAAATTTCAGAAGGAAGTCCTCTATTTAAAGCTTTCCATGCCAGATGCAAGCATCTCTTCCCAAGACACATGTCACATGCCACCAGAGGGGTGCCTCGATGGCTTTCTATGTGCCTCCCAGTGCCGAAGGAGTGGGAAGGGGAGGGAGGTTAATACCACCCAGAGATGTCTTGCTCCATCCAGCCCTCCACAGGCAAAAAGGACCTGAATGTGAACTCAGCTCGATGAATAATGTGGTCTCTAGCTTCAGTTCTGTCCGTGTCCTCGCAATGAGTGATCCCAAGGGTTGGGGCCTCTGGGCTTTAGATGTTAGGCATGGAGACGGCTGAGCCTGCACCTATCCCCTCACCACTCACAGACTGTCTTCTCCTGCGAGTAAGGCAGAAAGCAAAGGCTTACGCTTCATCCAGGAAGGGACAGGTGTTCCCTCACTGATGTCACTCCCCGTTCTGCCGTGATCCATAGTTTGACTTCGCACATAGAAGAATTGCAGGAAGCAATGACTGAACTGTTTGTGTAGGGAACTTGCTGGCACAAATGATAATTAGTCAGTGCCGGGGGCTAAGTGCATAAAAACACATTTGCTCATTGCTCTATGTCTTTAAGCCAAGCACTATGTGTGCCTTCCCCTCTGACACTGACACACAAAGACCTGATGATGTTTTCATGATGTGTGTGAAGAGCATTCAGACAATCTGTTGGCAATTCCTCTCTTTATTATGACAACTACCCTTGGGACACCGAGGAAAACAAGCCTAAAATTTAACACAAAACATGCTGCTGCCACAGATAGGCAGCAACGCATCTTTTTCATAGGAACACGTAGAAGGATCAGGATAAGAAGCCTCCTCCCTCCCCTTTTTTACCGTTTTGGACTAGAAACACTTTAGTGCCAAATACCGACCCACTAGTTTCTTAGGGCCGGAGGAGCTGGGAGGTGGTAGAAGGAACTGCTCTTTTGTGGAGAAATGGTTGACAGCAACGCCACGCTTCTCGTACAGCCCAAAGGGTGTTTCTCCTTGGGGAGGTGAGGGGAAAGGAGCTTGCACTGGCTGAGGTCACTCTGCTCCATTTTTTAAAGACTTGCTAAGCCCTGCTGCTGCCCACGTCCCCTCCAGACCCGCTACGCCCCTGTCTGCGTGGAGGCATGGTGCTCGCAGCCACGGCAGCCAGGCTGAGTCACTCCCAGCCCCAAGTGGCCCTGGCTGCACAAGCCAGCACCAAGTCTATTTTAATATTAAAAGCTCCCGTTCTGCAGGCACTGAGCTCATGGAGTCTTCGCAGCGGCAAAAATAACACCCCCGAGCAGCCAGGTATTTGTCCGATCTGTTGTCCTTAGCTCCCCGTAGGACCCGCACGGAGATGCTTGGCGTTCTCCTTAGCACTGCATGAGGAACTTGTTTGTGTTAGGACTGCGGTGCGGACAGGGACACTCGCGCCAGAACCGCCCCTTGGAAAGGAAAGGAAATGTCCCTGCCACTCGCCTCGTGCAAATTCAAAACAGAAGCGGGGTAGCTCGCGCTGTCGTCTCAATACTTATTATTTTGCCTACTTTTAAAGCAGTGCTGGCAGCTCTGCAAGCAATCAGCACATGCAGAGCTCACCTCCCCCAACAAATCCAGAATAAACAGTTTAGGGCAGGGGACCGATACAGTGCTAGGAAGAACAAACTGTTCCTGCGACACCGCTGCTGTTTGCTCACAGCTGCCACATTACCAAGCTGGCTCAAACACCTACTGTCCCCATCCCTCCGTGGAGTTCAGGCTGCAGGGCCGGGGGGCTTGTGCAGCCCCCTGCCTTCTGCACGGAGCAGCTCCGAACCCCACAGGGCATGGGACGCGGAGGAGCGAGGCGGAGCAGGGCCATGCCACCACAGGTCACCCAGCCTGCTGACAGCTTCCAGCCGGCCTCAGCAGAGGTGGCCGCAGAAAGCAGAGTGAAACTTCATCTGTCACCTCACACCACACCTCATCCAACAAGCTCTGTGTCTCAGAAGGGTTTTTCAGACCCCATGCACTGTGGGGCTAA
Source organism: Anser cygnoides (assembly GCF_040182565.1). Lineage (NCBI taxonomy): Eukaryota > Metazoa > Chordata > Aves > Anseriformes > Anatidae > Anser > Anser cygnoides. Next base: position 33,958,323 of record NC_089873.1, read on the forward strand.
GTATGGGCTGAAGGCACCTCACACTTGGGTGGCCCACGTGTCTCTGCAGTGCAATCCATCACTCTGCGGTGGGTGAAACCACCGGCAGGGTGAGCTATCTACGAGTGCTCCTGCCATTCCTAGCAGGCCTGGCCCTTCTGTATCTCCCCAAGCCTTTTGTGACATCCTTATGCAGCAAGAAGGCTTTCTGCCCTTTTTTTTCACACAAGAAAGGACGTTCTTCTTTGGTCTAGGTTGTGGTTACTAAAAATATTAGGATTAAGTTCCTCTGAGTTCCTCAGCTGTTTTGCGTAAAAAGTGTGACGCTTTACTATGGCAATCAGCTATGCAAATATTATGTGACAGTACATACCCATCATCATATTTATTTTGTACGTCTTACGCCAAGAATATAGGACCTGAACTGATCCTGGTGCAGTGGGTGCACATTTCACACTCAAGTAGCATAAAAATTGTGAGAGTGGAAATCAGCTTGGGTCTGCTTTGAGCTGAAAATGCTCGTTCAGTTCTTCCTCCTCTGCCTTCTATTTTTCAGAGATGGTGCGAGCCAGTACTGGCAGACAGATGACCTGGACAAAGCAAACTAGAAACTTTCCAGACTTCTGCTGTTCTAGAGCAATGAATGTAAGTGCTTTCTCATGTGCAAAAAGAAATCAAATTCAAGCTAGGACTTAATCTTTTATCACTTGTAAAGCAGAAATGGTTCTAAGATCTGCCTGGGACAGAGACAGAAGAACCATACATTTGTGGGAAAAATGCACTGACCGAGAGTGTGAACAAAAATATAAAAATAATGGTCTAGCTTTAACTACGAGTCTATTGCATGGTGAAAGGACAATTTAAAGCAGTTCAATTTTCAGGCATAACTACAGACAGCACATTAAGATGCTGTATCTCCAGGCTTCAAAGGCAAAATCTCTGCTTGCCTGGTCAGAAAGGTCGTGCTAGCTTCCTTACCTTTCATCTCAGCAGGCTGATCTATCTCCAAGCCAACAGATCTAAAGGAATTATAAAACTAACAAAAACAATTACCCTCACTTAAACCCACACGGTCTAATTCTGTAGAGAATAATGCTGTTATTTACTATATAAAACCTCTACCCAGCTATCAGCTTTGGTGGTTTTTTGTACAGCTAGGTGGTACGCAGCTATACACTCACTACTCGGACCAAGACTAGCCTAGTTTCCACCACAAGTTGTTTGAAGTTTTGCTAGTGTTCACACCACTTATCTGATCTACTTCACTTATAAGAAACTGCCTTTTTACATCCTTTAGAGCAAATGCATTTCACTTAAACTCTCATGAAAAACTGTTCGCTGAGAGAGAGAAGAGGATGAGATTACTTATGGAAAACTAAAGCAATTGAGGGTGAAATTGAAGGTGCTCTATAATCTCCTCTTGTAGAGTAGATGTAAAAAGTTACTGTTCTTTAGCTGAGACACTGGTCTCCCAGAAGAGGTAACAAGGCTGAGCAGAGGTGACTTTTTTGGTTACAGCAGTTTTTACAAACCCCAGTCTGTGCCCTCTGAGGTTTGCTTATCAGAGAGCATGGGTGGAGAATCATAAACAGGTTACTACCATATGCTGGTTAAAAAAAGAAAAACAAAACAAAAAAAAATAAATTAATATTAATATTAAATATTAAATAAACTCAGTCCCTCTGCATAAAATAAAAAAAATCTAAATTAGAGTCCATCTACTTTATAGCCTAGCTTAGTTGCAACACAATTATGAGACTTTGTACATTCTTAATGTAAGTCAATTAATTCCTTGGATTATTCCCAGCCACTCCCAACCACAGCAAACTGTACTCTAGCAGCATGGATGTAGCTATGCTGGCATGAAACCTCAGAGCAGATGGCTATACATACCACCTTGACCATCCATTCTGTTATACGCAGGGCTCATATTATATATTTTCAAAAAAACCCTAAGAAATAACATAAGTTCTAGATTTTTAGGTTCTGACATTCAGGAAATGACACCTCTGTAGAGTGATCTGTAAACTTAATAACCATGTTGAACAGGTCTCAAATATTGTAAATTATTGTATTTCTTCCCTCAATGAACATTTATTACTGGATTCTGCACACAATTCCCAACTGATTTCTTAACAATCACTTTTCACAATGAAATGTCTCATACTGCAAACCAGAATAACACAGTATTCTGTGTCTTACTCATTCATTGGCACTGTTTCATTTTTAAACTATAAAATTCTGTTTTATGAAATGCCTCTTTTTTGGTGGAGTTAAGTACTCTACCTCAACTCTTTTTTATACTCAAATCTTGGCTGTATTTATGTTGGCTAATAAGGACTCTCATATAAGAAACAGAAGAAACTGTGGGAGTGAGATGAAAACACTATACACGACATTTAAAAGAATACAAATATTCTTTTTTCTTGGTCAAAAAAGTAGATATTGCACCATGCTTTGCTGAAAGCTGTAGAGAACCTGTGACACAAGTAAGAAGTAGGTACTATCACACTGCAAGTATTACTACTGAATAAATTTGCTGTTTTCAATGTATGTGTAGTTTCTAGACCATAGGAAAAATCCCTGGCTAGGCTCAGGTCAGTAGTCAACGGCATGGACATAATTTGCTCCAGAAGCACAACTAGTGGCTATTTCCCCCCACCACTTTGACTGAAAAAAAATATGTTTGAAACACGTAGCTAATATGTTCAGGTTTGAATGCTGTACTTGACTATTTGGGTGCATCTTTAGATAGCGAAACAACTGACCATCCACCAGTACTCTGAACTCCAAGCTACTTATACAGGTTGGCGACTTCATGTAGTGAAATAACACAATGCATTTCAAACGGACCATCAATCACTGCACTCGCATTGCAGAGAGATCAGATCCTCAACCCGCTCACACTTACAAAAAAAGGAGAATTCCTGTGTTGGCCAATGCAAAAGCGAGGCCTAGAATGCCACTGCCCATGATGGCATTGCTGAGGTTGAAGACGGACATTCCCAGAGAAGTCGTTCCTGGAATCTGGAGAAATAGAGGTTCACAGGTCAGCAACAGCTTGGAACAGAGCACAGAAATGCCGTTACACTTCAACTTGCAGGGTATATGATATATCAGATAGAAGTATCTACTGCTGTGGGAGCAAATTAGTAAAAACTGCGAGGTTTGAAAGTAAAAAAAAAGCCACCAAACTTTTTCACAGCTATATTCTGATCGCTGTCCTACAGATTTCCTAAATTCCAGTAAATACGTGGGCAACATACAAGTCATACAGTTTCAGTTTTAAAATCCATCTCTCACCACGCCTGTGGGACATCTTAGGTACATGAGTGATATATTGCGAGGCCATAAGGAACCACCATGGCCTCCTGCCCAGCACAGGCCTAGGGACTTCTCTTTCCTGAACCAGCACTTTTTCAAGACCACGTCTAAAGGCCCTCCCAACGCACAATGTACAGGTCATTTTGACAGGGAAGACCAGCAAGAAGGACTTACATATTCATCACACTTCTTCTTTTCCAGGTGGCTGTTTGTGAGACTTCTTCTGCTTTCTCGGTCCGAAATAAACTTGCTGAAAGAAGTCAGAGGATTTATTTCCAGCAGGAGTGGTTAGGAAACGCGAACAAGTTAATTCTGCGAGCAGCATGTGATTACAAAATACACAATGTATAAAAGCTGTATGCGAAAAGAGGTCAAACTCGTAACTATTTAAGGATCCCGATTACGGCTCCCTGACACCAGCACACACTGTGCCTCAGTAAAGGTACCACTTGTACAAGATCAGAACGGTAGTATTTTAGGGAATAGTATTTTAGGAGATTTTAGGGAATTTTAGGAAATGGTATTTTAGGAGATTTAGTAATGAAAAAGCATCATTTTTGTGGGCAGGAAAGCAATGAATTTTTACAGACACTAGCAAGACATGCTTCTCCAGGTGTCCTGCAGAGGTGAGGCCACCACTGTCTTAGCATGATGCTTGTGCCCAGCCTGGCTGCACTCCCTGGGCTTTGGCAATGCCACCACTGATCCATGCAGCACCCTGCAAGTGGGATAAGCCAGAGGGAACGCCACATACAAGCCCTCAGTTGCTGCCATACTGCTGATGTGGCTGGAGTTAAGAGGAGGAAGAGATGCTACATGCAGCCAGCGCTGGGTGGGACCATCCTGAACTGGGAGACATGCTCTGCAGGCGGACCTCAGGTTTGGGCTACCATATTGTCATCAAAAAGCCTTTCAAAACTCAGTACTGAATTCACTATACTGCAAAATTGAACACCTCTGTGCAGGAGAAAATGTGGTAAATGATTTTTCCTTCTTTGCACTTTTGCTTGTTCTGTGTCCCCAGTACATACACACTGAGGATCTCACTGACACCAGAGCAAGATTTGCTTCCTGCCTTTGTCTGTTGGTATCTCGGGGATTTATGACACTTCTGATTAGGGTGAGCTGCTATTTTCTCCCAGACCCTCTCTTCAACAAACAATTTTAGTTTGTATAATACATTCTTTCAGCTTTTCATCTTTTGAAGGTTTATGCACAATTAAGTCCCTGGCATCTCTGCTAATTTACAGATGGTTCTCGGGCACTGGCTACTGCATCAGCCATCGTACACACTACATACCTAGCCAGAGGCTGTCACCAAGCTTCAGAGGCCCTTTTTGCTGTAGGCAGATTAAGGTGGCTCTTCTTAAATGAAAACAAGCAAACAGTAAGCTGAACACAAAGTTCCCACAGCTGGGAACTTCTGACCAGGGACACACAGCTCAAACTCCGGCTGCGCATTATTTCCATACACCTGAAGGCACTCAGTCTGGTAATGTAATGCTGAATTTATAAATATAGAGCTCTATCAAACTTCCCCACTGCCCTGGTTGTGACCTAATTGCTAGCAATACATGAGAGCACAGCTTCTAAGGATATACTAAGATCATGCTGCTGACTTGGATGCTGCAGCTGACGCACTGAACTCCACGTCTAGTATTTTGTTCATCAAACATACCTTGTGCTCATTCGTTTGACATTAAGGCTAAAATCCTTAGAAGCAAATATCTTTGAAAGTTTGACCTTTCTCTACTACACACACATTTTCAGTTTATCCTTAAATTCGGGCAAAGCTGGCAAGATGTATTTAGTGTTATTGCTGGCTTTTTTTTGCAACTTTGAATCCTACCTATCAGTCTGTTTCAATTTGCTCTATATAAATATAAAACAACTATAGGCTTCTCCTGTATTTTTTAAACTATTACCTTCAGAAACTAATTTGCTGTAAAACAGAGATATGGGCCAGGCTCACCAGCCCTAAAGCAGCTGGAATAGATGGTTGATCCTCCCCTACCGTTTTAAGGAGTGAAAAGTAACCACTTCTAAGCTGGAACGATCCAAAATTAACTTTCTGAAGCTCACCGGGAAGGTATTTCACCCTCACGGAATAAAGTTTCAACCCGGTCTTCTATAGGTTCAGAGCATGTGGGTTTTTTTCCATGTCTGTTTAAAGCCCATCTCCTGAGCACAGGCAGCTGAGCGTGAGCGGTCTGACAAAGACATTCCAGCTCTCTCTTGAAACACCCTGCAGGCAATTTGTACAGGCAGGAGCACAGAGAAACGTTTTGTCTTTTTTGGATTTCTGAGCGCTGCTTGGAACATCTGTGGGCTTTGCCTCCTTCTTTCAGCCACAGAGGTCATGTGTCATTTCAGATTTCGTTAGAGTTAGGAGAGGAGTTAACTACTCTGATCCCCCTGCTTCTGCTCATCTGTAGGCATTCAGTCTCTGTTTAATAATCACAAAAGTAACAAATCTGTAGATCCTATAATATTATTGCCCCCTGGTATTAAAGTTCAATGAAAACTAGTTTCCTTGGAGAAAACTAGTCTGATGAGGTAAACTGATCCAAAGCACATTCTTTTGAGTTAGTCGTACATTAAAATGGACCGGATTTGCTGTCCAGCCTGTCGTCTCCTCTGACAATGTGGGCACACCTTCTTGCGAGACACAAAGCACGGTGCCCAGCTTTTTGCAGGGGGCTTCCCAGCCCTGCCTGCCAGCCAGGGGGCCGTGCGGCAGCTGCAGGGGTGTCTGTCTGTCCTGCCGGCTGCGCCCTGGCTGCGGCTGCCTGTGCTGGTGCAGACAGCTCAGCCGGCAAGCCCGGACGAGAAGGCTGCCTCGGGACCACGCTCCGTAGGTGGTACGGACGCACCGTGGGACACCCTACGCTTCCCGGGAATGGAATGTGTTGCTGAACTTAAAAAAAAAAAAAAAAGAATAAGGAGAAAGTAGGGCAAAGGTAGTCCAATAGATTCAACACGAATTTTCCCAAGATTTGCATTTTTTATAAAAATTCCATGCTTTTAAAATTTCAGAGTGTCGTTTTTCTGATGGTATATGAAAGGAACACACACTAGAAGACTAACATTTCTTGTTAAACCATGCCATGCGTCTGCTCTGCTTAACAGATTAGAAAAGGAGCTATTCATTGTCACAAAGTTGTATATTTGACCTTTATAAATCTGACTGGAATGAAGTGAGTTGACTGCTGCAGATTCTCCCAACCTGCGCAAGTACAGGTGCCACAGAAAGGCACGGTAAGGCAGTCTGTGCCTTCAGCGCCTTGCGGTTCCTTGACAAGCACCAAACCCATTTGTGCTGTTTCTTGTCTTCATTTTGAATGCTTAGCCTTAAAAGGCATAACCTGTTCTTGTATGTTTCTGCTTTCCTCGTGTCCTTCCTACATCACAGCCAAGCATGTTTATGCAAAACTTTTTTGGTACATTTATAAAACATCCTGGGCAAAAGATAATCAGTTCATCCTTGTGACGAATGAAGCCTCATGGTTGGCTTGGAAAGAATTTCTTAATCCAATTCTTTTTCTGGCTTGATTTAGTGAAACGTAGAAACTCAGTCTTATTGATAAAGTGATTTTAAAAGGACCATGCTTCACCATGGTCTCAAAATTTAATTTATTAAAGGACTTAAATGAGAAATGTTTGATAAAGGTGATATCCTGGAGCTAACCATTTTGGCTAAGCAGAGTTAAAACCATTTAGCCATCTCAGATACGTTTAAACATAATTAACTTAAAGTGATATTTGACAATGCCTTAAACATTTGTTAGGGAGAGCTGGTTTTGCCAAGCTGACAGAACTCTATCCTCAGGCAGTTTCTTAAACGGAGCTGCAGTGTGAGCGATGGCAAAGATTTCCAGGGCAAGCAGGAACAAGAAATGCAGAAGAAAACTTGCTCTGGCTCACACTATGGAACTTCGACCAGATCTGGGTACAGCTACCAGCAACCTTGTTAACTGAACAAGGAGGGCTCCTCACTTACGAGCAGCTGCAGACCAGGACAAGCATTCAGCCAGCAGCTTCCTGAGAGCATCATCGTAGTTACAAGTTTGCTGAACGGCTTAGTGGATTTGTCCTGCTGTCACACGAAGCAGCAGGTCACCTAAGCACTGATGCATGTCATGTTCAGCAATGGCACAATTGTGTAGCCAGGATAAATGGTTAAAAGATGGCAAATCCATGCCTGGATTTGCTGCAAGTTCCTTTATAGGTATTCCCAGAAAATATTTAACACTTGCATGCAAAGAAAAACCCCTCCCAACACAGCTCCTCCCAAAACGACATCCCCTCCCTACATACAACTGCATATATAAACGCATATTCAGGCCCAGAAAATGCTGGAAATCCAAAGGGAACTAGAGAATCCTTTTCCAAGACCAGGAAATATTTGGGGTTTAAATCAGACCTGGAATCAGCTTTTCACTGCTGTATCGTCCCCAAAAGACCCTTAAAACCGTTGCTCTACATTCAGCTTGAAAAATTATGCACTGAGAAAAAAAAAACAGTTCAAAATGAAATAGAGTGTGAAATCAAGCAAGTTGAAACAACTTAAAAAAAAAAAAAAGTCAGTTGAAAATTACAGATCTAATCTAAAGCTCAAGTGAAATCAACATAAAAAAGTCCCACTGATTTCGGTGGACTTTGGAGTTTCACAAGGCCTTACACGCTGTGTGTCTGACAGCACAGAAGACGATCTTCTGTACGCCTGTTAACCTCTTATCCCACAGGGACCGGACATTTGCCAGCACAGCTGTAGGAAGGGAATAACCACGTCCTCAGGGGATGTGCCTGCCAAGGGGAGCAGAACAGGGTCCAGGTACCATGAGGGGTGCTTGCAGGAGCAAGGAGTGGCGAGGTGGAGAGCAGCACGAGCACGACGCTACGCACAGGGCACGACGGCAGCGGGCAGGATGCATGAGTGAGGAGGTGCCCAGCAAGCACCCAGGCAGAGGGGAAATAGCGATGGGATATTTGGTACAACCAAGTGGTGCTCCATGGAGGAAGAAAGTCACCCACAAGGGAAAAGAGAACTGTGGAATATGCTCATCTGCTTGAAAAGCCAGAGCAGGACTTTGAAATTCTGTCTTTCTGATGCTTTCCACACCACGTTTTTCTTCCCTCCTTTGCTTGGCCCTGCTCAGACTTGGCCATGCTCACAACACAGCTCCACATGCGCTCACTGAAAGAGGATGGACTAGTGGGGTTTCTCCCCCTGCCAGTTACCTGTGGCACCAGCCAAAGAGCTCAGCCACCCCTCCTCCTGTCAAGGACATCAATCCTCAGCAGGCTCTGGGGAGCGCCTCCACCGCTGTCAGCTCCTGAGCTCCGGGGGAGCCAGCAGAAAAGTCAGCAGGTTCATACAGGAATTGTTTTGTTTTGGCAAAGTCAGAGGGGTTTTTTTCTCTTGCTCTCACTTTTTTTTTTTTTTTTTTAACAGAAGTGGTTTGCGTTTCGCCCTGGCACTTTCCATCAAAGCAGTTGCATCAGAAAATTCCTGACCAGCCCTCACCTCCACCAGCGCAGCTGCGCTGTGGTCGCAGCGCTGCAGGGTGCAGCTGGCGGCTGCCCCAGGACTTCCCCGGCCAGGCTGGCTCCAGCCCTGCCCCCTGGGGCTCAGCACTTCAGCAGGAACCTTGGTCGAAAAACGGCTTCGTGCTCTACAGCTTGCGAAACCCAGCCGGGGCACAGCAGCAGATCTCAGCACCTGTTGGATGCTGGTGCCCGGCGGAGACACCTGGCAGATGTGCCATCACATCCCTTCTGTAAATGACTATCCTGTAGGAAAGTCATTGGCCAGTTTTCACCAAAATCGATGAAGAGTTGCGCTCCTTAGCTGGACGTGAGTTAGGTGCAGGTCTCTGTTTGACCAGCCCCTCGCTCTCCCTGCCTTGGGGACAGCCACTGCTGCCAGGTCCGTCCCACCCTGGAGTGAACAGCGAGTGCCAGCCGCACGTGCCACAAGCCTGGGGACAGGGATGTGGCCAGGCAGGTTACAACTGTCACAGCAGAGACCGAAGGTCAACGAAGTGATCTGCCCCGTGCTATTCCCTTGGTCGAACTGCATTTATTATTATTACTTCTCCGCTGCGTGCGAGTCGACGTCTCAGAATGTTGGCTTTTTGCTACGTTATATGTTTGTGCATTTTATTAGACTAATTTGAAAGATTCGAAACGATGAATAAATTGCCACTCTGTTTGCTTTATCTGCTGTTGCAGCCTATGCCCAACAGATGTCACATATGAAATTCAAATTACATCTTCAAATGGAGCATGACTTGGCGATGAATAATTCAAAACATATACTGAAAATTAGAATGCTGTTTTTAAACAGTGTGTTTCTTAGCACAGGCAGCGTCAGTGGAAAAATACTCACCTATTTATCTGGCCATTTTCCACCTCTGTGAAATCATTTGAATCATTGCTGATGTTATCATCTTCAGGGACAGTCATATTCTGCAATTCAGTCAGTTCTAATCCAGCTTTGAACGGCATCCTGGGCGAGGAACTGTACGTATCCAACTGTTTCTCAAAATGTTAGTGTTTGGTTGAGGTCTGGTGGGTAAACTGCAGCCACAGTGTCAGCGACCTAGGTGAAACACAGAAAAAGCCCAAGATGTATGTACACACCAACAGCAAGCAATATGACCAGGAGAATACAGTGAAACCTGGAAAAGAGGGACCATGCTACCAACCAATTTGATATTATTAGAAGCACTTCAGGCTGCAACATACATGCATTGCAGAAGAGTAGTGACGTTAAACTCCTCAATGAGATCCTTACAAAATTACCCAGTCCTGACCTTAAAATTTACCCAGTCCCACAACCGACTGCTGAGGATGGTGCTGGTAGTTATAGCTGCTGAGCAAACCAATTGTGTTTGTTTTAGAAAAAGAGACTCACGACCTACGAATTAAGAAATAAAAATGATTTGCTTGCCCAAAGCCCATTTAGTTATTCTGTGTTCATCTTCTGTATGTTCTCGCTGATGGCCTTTTACGTTAAAATATAAAATACCTCACTTCTGTGCTGCTGCTAAGTGGAGGAACAGAGGGACAGAGTTATCACAGCGCTCTCCTCTGCTGCTGTCTATACTCCAGGTAGTTGAATGTGTTAAGTTTTTTTGGTAAAGAAGATTTACAGAGGATACTCTGCGTATGGCTGAACTTATTCTGAACAGGGACAGAAACAGGCCCTTAAGCTTACATCTCTTACGTATAAAGAATAACGTACAGCTTGTGCCAAGCAATTATTATTTAGAGATCAGGAGGTCTCTCCACTGACAGATGCGTTGCATAAAAGCAAAAACACCAAAGGCAGCTCAAGCAAGGCTGCTACAGACAAATTTCCTTGTCAGAAATGCAAATCAACCGAAAGACCAACGTTTTCCGGAGCCTGACCACTGTCAGCTGAACGACAACTCCTGCGTGATGCTGAGGCACTGGATTGTTATTCAGAAACAAGCTCCCGCACCACAGCTCTCTTAATTCCCATTTTGTGAATGAACGGTCTGCCCTACTGCCAAACAACGATTTGCAATTCACCCTGGGGTACTTGGTGAATGTTCACATACCAGATCCATTTGGGGATATTTTCTCAAACCCCCAGAGCTACCTCAAAACCGTCAAACTACTCACAGGCAACCACGGAAGCAAGAGCATCCCCAATTAACTTTACAGGACCCGATGCTTTGGGCTTGCTTACGCCACCTCCCCAGCGCACGGAGGAGGCCTTCGCAAAGGGGCCCGTTTCCCCAGAAGTGGTTTCTCAGACATAATTTCATTGTGAAATTTAGACGTGCTCTTAGAAAAGCCCAGGCTGCCCCAGGGCACCTGGTGTACAGACAGAGCAGCTCCATGGGATCAGGGCCTGTCCTCCTGGGTGCTACGATGGTGGCCCACTGCTGACAAATGGCTGCAGGCCGGCAAACGGGGGGTGGCTCTGGCGGTGACATTCTGGAACAGTCTTCCCAGAGGCATAAAATAGTCTACCTATTTTGGAAGGGAAGCGTGATCTTTTTGTGAAAGGATAAAGCCATAGGAGGCAGCGGCTGCTGAGGTGGCAATGGCTGAGCACACTGCATCCTGAAGCTTCTTGTGACCGTGAGTTCCTAAAATAAACAATGCCTTAATAGAAGTGGCAATGTCTGTGCCGAGATCTGTATCTGCTGACATTTTTAAAGCTATGCAGAGGCTCCTCTGAAATTCAAGCAGTGCAACTTTCCCTTTGGGGGCTGTTTTGCATCTCAGTCCCCCAGGAGGATTTTCCCAATCGCCCTGACGCTGCCTGTGCTTAAGAAATTCCACACTGAGTGTGTTCAAAAACAGGTGCTGAAATTCACCCTTCTGTGAGGTAAACAGCGTGCTGGAAAGCAGTCTTCACAGCTCACTGACGTGCAGCTCCTGCTTCTCCTTTCTGCCGTGGTGCAGCTCAAACGCTGGGGTCCGACCGACAGGAAAGCGGCTCGTTGGTTCATTTGCATGGAATCTTTGCAATGCAAAAGTGATGACTTTTTTCTTTGTTTGTTTGTTTGCTTGTTTTAACTAAAGCTCAGATTCGACCGAAAAAAAGGATTGAATGAAGATGCAGCAAAATGCTAGTGCAACTTAAGCCAGCTGAAACACGAGCAACAACTTCAGCAGATTCCAGATTTCAGACAGATGAGTGGCTGCTGCAACAGCGTGACAGTATTTTGGAGCCTGTACTAGGTTCTCGCTAAGTTAAGGGAATTACTTAAACAAAACAAAACCCTGAAACCAAAAACACTGTTGAGCAAAATAATTCATTGCACTTTCAAGTATGAGAAAACTTGATCTCAGTGCCAAAACCTGAGGGCAGCGAAGAGGGAACCACGGGGCTGGGGACTGAAACTGTCACAGCGTGAACTCACTGCAAGCCTTTGGCGAAGGATAACCACACCATCCTTAGCACCTCCATCTGTAAAGCTGGGATGACAATAGCGACAATACTGCTCAGTCTGTGAGGTCCTCACAGGTTCAGAGAGAAAGGTGGTATGTGTGATATCCGGAAAAAACCTCTAAGCAAACCTCCAAAATTTTGCAAAGATAACTTTCCTTAGATATATACAGTGCAAACCTTTTGTCAGAGCTAACCACGTTAGGCTCCCTCCGCAGTCAGCAGAGTACTACAGGTGGCTGCAGGAATTTCACCCCCAAAACTCCCATTTCACATTGCAGGCTTTATTTTGCTCATTGTGACGATCAGCACACAGGACCCAAACAACACCGACAGTCCCCAGGGGCAGCGTTCACATCAGCCGGGTTTTCTCCCCACGTGCTGCCCCTGTCAGCTTTGGGCACTGCCAGAGGACAACTTGCCCAGCCACGCTGAGCTGGAAAGGCAGAGGGAAGGAAGCAAGCCGTGCCTCTGGTGTAGGTGCCACTGATGCTGTGGGAAGGAAAAAATAAAAGCTTCAACTAGTAAGAGTCACTATATGTTGATTCTGAGCTGTACTCGAAGAAGGATGTATTTTTACCCGAAGGCGTTTTCATTCAAGCAATGTCATAAGATAAAAGAAAATAAAAATGCTACCTTGGCAAAAAATCCTTGACTGAGCTTGATTATTTAATGTGAATTAAAAATAATCTGAAGAGTAGTTTCAGCAATCCCACCGTGCTTGCTACTCTGCCCACCCTTAAACTTCCCAAACAGAGAAGTTTCAGATACTTGCAGTCAAACCAGACACAGTCTCCAGACACACAGAGTAAATCAGCAAGGGAAAGTAAGAATTCTGCCCTTACTTCAGACTTCCCCACTCACATGGGCAAATAGTTCATTGAAGTATGAATTGCCCTGAGGGAAAACCAGAAAAGGCTAAAGTCACTTCTAAAGGAAGCTCTAGGCCCTCAGTTCAGTAGAAAAAGCTCTGCTGTGGCCTACGAGCTTGGCTTTCTCTTTAGACATCCCATGACATGTCCTGTAAAAACCATTATGGATAATTTACTCATCGTGTACTCCTTGCAGAAAATGGGAAAGATTACAACCGGTCACAGACTTCAGGAGGAGGACAGTGAGATGACACAGGAAGATAAAACAAGTTTATTTTCCTCAAGGACACGGAGACCTTCACAAGCCATTAAAACACATTGCAAGAGCTGGGCTCCTTTCTCTGTTGCCTTCTGAAATATCAAAGGAAAAAAACAAATCCTGCTACTCCACTCTTCTGGATTGTCAAAGTTCCACAACAGCAGAAACAGGCTCAAAAAGTTTGTATTTGAAAAAATACGGTAATGCAGACAATCTAACTTTATTTCTTCTCCTGGCTCAAGCATGAACCCTTTCTAGGCAGTACCTGGAGGAGCTGTAGTATCAGAAAACCCTTTGCTAGAAGCAGCATATCTAATACTAACGTCACTACTGGTGGTAATGGTGGTGGTGTAACTTACAGGGATTTGTTGTCATACCCTGCAAATGACATCATGCAAAAAGTACCATCTTAGGATGCGTGGCTGCCCAGCAGCTGCCCAGCTATGTGGCAGGGTATGGGAAGGGCCGGACACCATCTTGCCCGTCTCTGGGTATGGTTTTCGTCACGTCGACTTGTACCCTCACCACACACTTCATTCATTGCACATTTCCCGCAGTCTTTGGGATGGCAAATATCCAAGGCACACTAAGCAATTTTAAGTATGGAATTCGAGACAATTTACTTAAAAGCTGAAATATGACTCAACTTCCTGGCCAGAAGGAGTTTTGCCAATAAAACTCCCTCTTGTTTGGTTAGGAGGTATCAAAATCCAGCACCTGAGTTTCTCACACGCTGTTTCACTCCCGCAAAGCCTGAGATATGATACATCTTTCTTTGCTCGTACCGTTGAAAGTTCTTTCAAAGAAAAGCAACGTGACTGGTAAGACTCCTTGGATATAAATAATGAAACGCCGAGCCTGAAACTCTGCGTACGGACTATTCGCTTAGATGACAAAAAGCAATAATAGGTTTTAGACGTAACAGTATCACATTGAAAGGCTGGGAAGCAACCACCTCCTTTCTGTGCAGCATTAGTGACACCTGACATCTGGAACATCAAGTTCCTGTTTTACTCCTAATCTACAGGAAGGACAAAATGGAGAGATGAGAGAAGCGCCACTGAGATAACAAAAGAGCTTGGAAATTAAAGACTGACTCACATCCACTGAGCAAACATCTGAGGTGCTGAAAATGTCACTGTCTCCAGCTATTCGGTACTGCCCCTCTGCAGCCCTGGGAGTGGGAGGAAGGAAGCGGGTTCACCCCAGCCACCCTGGCTCGTGGGGGCCAAGGAGAGCAACCAAGGTGCCGGCGTGCCCCTGCCACCAGCGGCAACACCGTCAGGCCGTGGGGAATGAGGTTGCCAAAAGCCCTCCCAGCTGCAGCAGCTGTTGGCTCGGCGACTGCAAGCTGTCACCTTCCACATCCAGGCTCCTCTCGCACAGAGCCCCCCAGCACATGGAGAGGGAACAGTTAAAAAAGAAGGTAGCGGGGAGAAACAAGCCAGTGAGAGGAGACTCGACAAGGAAGCTCAGAGAAGGATGCGATGAGAAAGGAGCGATGTGCACAGACGCAGATGCTCAGCCCTCCTCGGCGCTGTGACCTTGCTTCGCAACGGGAAAACGCTCCTGCTCTGCCCCATCGCGCTCTGTGCTGCCCTTCCAGGCTGCAGGAAGGAAGGGAAGAGTCCCCGAATTAAGTCTCGACAGGCTACTCAGCTGATCAAAGGCAGGCAAATCAGAAATCATAAAATCCTAGTCTGATTCACCCAGTGATTCATTACTTCAGGCAAAACACTTAAAGATGAGCCATAAAGGAAAATGGTTTTAAGTACATTTCTGTTCTGAGCCCTTCCCAGTCAATTTAGCAAAGGCATTTGGCAGAGTAATATAGTCACATTTTTTCCTAATTATATTTCTCTGTGAAATCCTCTCAACAGTCTCGGTTTTGCTGAAGAGATCCCAGGACGCACCACCACAAATAAACGAACTCTTGTGTTGCACAGGGGCTGTGCGGTGGGAGTGCTGCAGGATGGGCTACAGCAGGGCAGCAGACGATCAGAATGAATCCACAAGGGCTAAATAGCAGCTTTGAAACTCTTATTTAAAATAAATTTTGTACCACAGAAAGAAGAACTCTTTGCGTAGGTCCACATGTAACTCACTTTTCCTTTTTTCCTGTTTACGTGTAATTTCTTTACTTCACTTTCCTTGACTGTACAAGACTCAGAGCAGTATTTACCTGATAACCTTACACAAATATTATGAGTTAACTGGAAAAGGGCTGTAAAGCACTTTCAACATGGAAAAGCTGCTATTTTTCCCAAGAGTGGCTGCTCAGGCTTCTTGGATTAGATTAAGGTTACAGCAATAAACATATATCAGAAAGAAAACTTCATTCAGGCTTGAAATATTTACATATTCCCACAACATCTTATTTGCCGTTTTAACACAAACTTCTAAGGCAACAGTAATCGTCACGCTGGGTGCTCAGAAAAAAATGAGAAATAACACAGAGGGAAAGCAGAGGGCAAGGGAGGAAGGAAAGTCCCATTTCTGCTCAGTCACCCCTCTGCCCCCTGTAAAAAACAACCCCCCAGATTAGAAAATCTGGATCAGACAGAGGAGGAGGAGGAGCCTGCAAGCACAGAGCGCCCTTCCTCCCCCTCCAGGCACTAAAACCCTTGTAAAAAGCAAGGTTTGGCCAGGAAGGAGGATCGATCCTCCATGTTCTCCTGCAGGCTGCGGAGAGGCGAGGCAGAGGCCCGGTGCCCGGGGCTCGCATGGCCCAGCAGGCCGGCCCCGCGGCTCCCTGCCACCAGCGGCGAGGCAGGGGGTGCTGCTGCTGCTGCGGCGTGCGCCACTGAACCACGCTCTCTGTGCTGCCTCTTTGGACTAAAAACCTCCAAAAAGGCAAAGTCAAACTGCAGTCATTCGGTGCGACCCCGCTGTAGTCGGCGACGTGCCACCAGGCTGCCGCAGAAGGCCTCTGCTCACCAGGAGCGTGGTGGTTCCTAGATCTCTGACAGGTTTCTGCCCCTTGGCCTCAGAGCAATTTGGGAATGGGCTCCCAGCCTGGAAATGGCAATTGTTGGTGCTATGTATCCTTCAGCAACAGATGGATTTTCCTTTTAGAGGCTTTTTAAACGAAGTTCATGCTTCGGTGGCGAAGGAAGAAAAAGTTAGATGGAACGGTGCTCTCGCTTTCTCCCTTTGTAGCACCCTTACTTCTGAGGTGGTCAGGCTCAGAATATATCTGTGTTTCCTTCCAGAGCATGTTCGATCGATCAGAAATGAGCTTGTTCTAATACTTTACTTCTACGACAACAGCTGCCCCCCCTTGTTTTGCCTTTCAAGCAGCAGAAAAACCCAAGGCCGCCACCGAGAGGGGACGGACACAGCCCGGGATGCCCGCACCCGCTGGCGGAGGTGCCCAGCAGCAGCAGGGCTGTCGGCACGCGGCAGGATCCCTGCTGCGCCTTCCACGAAGCCAGCTGCCGCAAAGGGCTTTCATTTCACTTCCTCCAGTGTCACGTAAACAAAGCGCAGTTTTACACACTTCCCCATCGCCTCTTGCACGAGGGGGGGCTGGGGGAGAGGGGGGGAATTACAGCTACAGGTTGCGTTGCAAACTCGGGGAAACAATGGATCGATACCACTGCCCTACCAGCGAGCTGCAGGTCCATGCACACACGTGCGTATGTACTGCGAGCCGTACGTCCACGCACACACGTGTGTATGTACAACGAGCCGTACGTCCACGCACACACGTGTGTATGTACGAGCCGTACGTCCACGCACACACGTGAGCGCATGTACAAGCGTGCATCCAAACCTGACTCTTTTTTGTCCGCGCCTTGGGCTCGCCAGGAGCACGCAGCGTGGCTGCGCCCCACACACACGCGTGCCCTGGGCCCTGCCGCATTTCCCCAGAGCCACCCGAACCCCACGGGCCCCTGGGGCCGGGCAGGGCACTGGGGGGGGCCCAGCAGGGCTCAGCCCGCAGCGGGCGGCGACTGCGGCACACGTGGGGCCACCAGGGCGGGTGGAAACCCTCATTATTTCAATTTTCTATTATTTTTTAAAATTATTTTGGCGCTGCCAGCGAAAGCTCCCGGCTGCTAACTGCCATTTTACATTTTTTTTCCTTTAACATTTTTGGGTTGAGGCAGCATCCCGGCACTCCCCCCCCCCTCGTTTTCCTCCCCCCTCTCCAAGCTCCCCCCTCCGTGTGTGTGCCTATGGGGGGGGGAGATGCCGCATGCCTCCCCCTCCCCAAATCCCAACCTCCAAAAAGGCAAACCTCCAAATGCAAACCTCCCCAAAGGCAAACCTCCCCAAAGGCAAACCCCCAAATGCAAACCTCCCCAAAGGCAACCCCCCAAAGGCAAACCTCCCCAAACGCGAACCTCCCCAAACGCGAACCTCCCCAAACGCGAACCTCCCCAAACGCGAACCTCCCCAAACGCGAACCTCCCCAAACGCGAACCTCCCCTCCCCATTTCCCCCAAGCCGGCCCCGCTCTCTCCGCGCATTTTTCGGGGGTCGGAGCCGGCTACGATTTTTTTTTTTTTTTTTTTTTTTTTGGGGTGGGGGCCGCTCGCGGCGCAGACAAAGCGCTGCCGGCGGGGGGCCGGGGCCCGGCTCCGCAGCACCGTGCGCGGCGCGGAGACAAAGGCGGCGCGGGGAGCGCGGCCCCGGCCCCCGATTGCATCAGACGCCGCCTTACCTTCCCCGGAGCCGCGGGGACCCCCCCGACGTGCGACGGATCCCCCCCTCTGCCGGCGGCGGCACCCCCGGAGCGAGGATGCGCTAAAGAAATTCAATAAAATAACCTCGGCGGCGCAAGCGGGAGGACCCGGGGAAGGGGAGGGGGGGGGGGGGGGGCGGGGGGGGTTGGAATTAAATCGCAGGGCAGAGGACGCAGAGGATGCCGCTCCTCCTCCTCCTCCTCCCGCCGCGGGTGTGTGCGTGCGGAGGTGGGCGGGCGGCCGGGAGCGCGCAAGGCGCGCCGCCGACACGGCATCGGGGCCGCGCAGGGGACGGGGCCGCGCCGCCAGGTGCCGCGGAGCCCCCCCGGGACCCCCCGCGCGGGGACCCCTCCCGCCGCCGTCCCGCGGTGCGAAATCTTCTTTTTAAAAATTTTTTATTTTTTTTTTACACGAAAACCCGGGGTTTGCTCGCTTTTTGCAGCTCCGCGGCTGGCCCAAAAGAGAGCCCCTTCTGGCAAGGAGGTCGCATTTTTTTTAAAAAAAAATTGTTTTATTTATTTATTTATTTATTTATTTTTATATATTTATTTTGGTGGAGTCTTCCCCGAAATGGCCACGGAAGGTCTGGCACCAGCACGTTGCCCGTTTCCTGTTTCGTCATGCGAGATGCATGGGCTGCAGGCGCTGCGATTCGCGTGCGGGGTCGCAGCGTCTTCAGCTGGGGCGAGACACATTTTACAGAGGTACAGGGGGATTTGATGTGCGCACGATTTGCTGTAGCTTATTTCTGGAGTTACATCCGTAAAGTACCATAGGAGCCTTCCAGCGAGGAAGGAGAACTTAGGAACGAACCTGAAGCAAGACGGCGTTAGGGCTGGCGGGGTGACACCGCAGTCCCTGCCCTCACCCCATGCAGCACCGGCTCACACAGGGCATCTCAACGCGAGGGGCAGATGCTGGTGTGCGTGGCTTTGGGGCTGTTAACCCGGCAGCCCGCTGGGGAGCTGCTCCCATGGCTGCTCCACCCGCAGCATCACGGGCTGCACGCTCTGGGACATCCCCTCCCGGGGCCCCTAAATGTCAGGCCAGAAAGGCAGATGTCATACGCGAAGATCTGTGGTTTTCAAATCATCGGTTTTGCATGTTGGAGTTGGATTCTCTTTATGGTGCTTGTAGAGCATTTTAGTTTTCCTCACTAGGGTCGTTCTTTGGGTGTAAAGCAAACCACGAAGCAACCCCGCTGCGCCCCACGAGGACGAGAGCCATGCACCCTCCTGGCAGTGAAACAGGCGAGAGGAGGAGTGCGCTGCCCAGGGTTGGTGAGCCCAGGGCTGCTATTTTGACTCTTCCTCCCCTGAATGAATCACTCCCAGGCAGCCCCATAGAAATTTCAGATCAACAAAGGACATGGGGTCACATCCAAGTCAGGTACTTGCCTCCGGATCCAGCCCTGTGGGCACAGCACCAGGCCGTGCCAAAAACAGGTAAGAAAGTACGTGCCACTCAGACTTAGTTACCTTTAAACCTCTGCAATTACTAAAGAAAAGGATATATTATGTATTGTGTGTGTTCAGGTGGTACCCACGTAGGCAATAGGATGACAAATCTTCGTTTCTCTGAAACAAAATGTGCATCAGGTGGAGTATCAGATGAATAGTGGTTGGCTCCATGCACAGTTCCCCCCTTTCATTTTATGCCTATACAGACAGGCGTTTTCTGCCTTACAGATAATTTGGGTCTTACCTTGTCATGCATATTTTTAGAACCAAGGTAAATTATTTTTGTAGAATTTGGAAAAAAATCTTTTTAGCATATCTTAACACAGCTCATCAAGAACAACAGCACTTCTCAGAAATTAAAAGTATTTTACAGTACACTTTACTTTACACTTTTAATATTTCATACTTCTCCACTCTCAGTCTCTTCCTGATTTTGACACTTTTGGCTTTATTTGCCAAGATGTTTTGTGAAACTTTGATGTTTGTGACCAGCACCTTCTAGTTCTAGCTTTTACAATTTCTTGTAAGATTTTTTCAGTAGGTTTTCATGCCTCTTTATTGACCTTATTCACTCCTCATGGGCCTTTATCTTTTCGTGTATTAAATCTCCCTGGCTTCGGATGTACGAAAGGTTCAGGAATTTGCGGTTATATTTCAGGCCCATCGTTTTTCTTCCTGTTGTCTGCCTAGAGCTGGCAGTTCTCTCCTTGGATGCCTTTCAATGCACCTTTATCTCATCAAAATGGATCCTCTTCCCTTTCCTCTGAAACAGTCCCGAGCCTTTCTCTTTCTGTGAAAATGCCATTTCCATCCTTCTTTTGTTCAGACCTGCAGCCTCCAAATGTTCTGTAGATTACATTTCTGCTGCCTAAAATGCATCGGCAGCCGTGCTCATTCCCAGAACTGCTCTCTGAAGTACAATGTTCTTCCAGAGTTTGGAAATCTCCTTTCTGAGCCGTCCTTCAGGAATTTCTGCTTATTGACTAACTTAAGCTGCCTAATAGAAACTGCAGGTATGCAACGAAACACTCTACCTATGGAACACAAGTGAACTTAAGTCAAAAAAAAAAAGGAAGCTATCCTTTGATTGACTAAATCATCACACATGTAAGCATTGGACAAGCTTCTCCACGCACAGTTTGTGAATGCTGCTTGATTTGGGGTGCATTTTAAACTGGGACTTGGCTGGCTTCTTTGCTGTCTTTTGCTTAAAAATTGCAGTGATGCCTGCAAGAGATTCTGGGCACGACTCTTGCACCTGGCACGAAGCTGGTGACAGTGGGTTGTTGATTTTGGATGATTACCCATTCTGGTATTGTACCCCCAGGCAAATGCATGGCTAAAGCCCAGGGGAAAGCAGTTGCCTGTGCTGGAGGTGGCTGTGCGTGGGTAGGGGGAGTCATGGGGAGTGCTCACAGAGTTCTCTTTACTTTAGTGCATCCGTCATTGGCATGCTTGGACTTACGTGTTAGGGCATGTGTGAGAGAGGGGGGAATAAAAGAGAGAAGATCAGAAACAGGAAAGGAGGTGAAGGAGAGAAATGAGAGATCCCGTGTTTTGCAGAAAAAGCTGCTTGCCAGGAAGTAACCTTGAACATCTCTGAAGTCCTGACAGGCTTTCAAGAATGGCCAAGGCTGATGAAGAAGCACAGCGTGTAAGCAATGGCTATTTCTGCGCCTCTGTGCTACATTTATGTCTTGTGCTAGTTGAAATAAAAGGCACATGGACTTCTGGGGCTTTTTTTTTTTTTTTTTTTTTTTTTTTATTAAGAACTCTGTGTCCATTTGCTGCAGAGTGCCCATGAGCTTAGACCTGCGAAAGCAGCATCTAAGCTCTACGGGGCTGTTCACAGGAGGGCTGAGCCTCTTTTAGGAAGTAGTTTAACGGCAAGGTCCCCTTCACACCAAGGCTTCACAGAGACCATGTGCTCAAAAAGTGTTGCAGGTGTGCTCCAAGGAGGAACAAAGTGCTATACCTACTTGGGTTGAGGGTGCTCCAAGTACTAACACACCATGGGCATGCTTGGAGTCCCCTGAGGAGGCTGAACTCTTCCAAGGTGCTACAGCAAATTATTACACTGCCCCGTGCCACGTTCTTCTTGGAAGTAAACTTGTCAGCAATTACCGATGGTGTCTCCAGTCTGAGGTGCCAGGATTTGCTATCAGACAAAAATAAAGGTTTCTTGGAAATCTACCATCATGTTGAAAGCCTGCTGGTGCTCATAGGGTCCCAGTGTCTGTTCTGTGACGGTCCTTGACAAGAATATTTTGTCTAACAGCTGAGCAAGGGAGAGCATCACTGACGACGACGTGTAATGGGGAGATTTGTACATGACTGGTCTTGCATGACACTCTGTAAAGAATTGCCCACACTTGTCGCAGAATTCGTGAACAATGATAGCATCAGCTGTGCTTAAACATGTTCAGCCGCCTCCAACTCTGCAAGTTGAGGCAGTCGGTTTTCTGAGGGCTGCGAAATGTTGCATGTATTTCTGTGACTCCGTGATCATGCGATAGTACCATCTGTTGGCTTCCTGGCCAAAGAGTGGTGTACAACTGCAGTGACTAACCCTGGCTTAGTGGGAGGAGCTCTCCTCTCTTACTCCTCTTTAGACTCAGGAATTCATGCAACCAACCAGGTAGTTGTGCTTTCTCTCCTTAACTTCTGATCATCTGCTCTAGCTCTTTTCTCCAGTCTGAGCAAATGTTTTACTAGAATACAAAGGCTTCAAACTTCTTGCATGAGCCTAAGCAAATACCGGTGACTAAAGCAAAGAGATTTGCAAGTATGATAGATGCCTATAGTGATAGTGAAAACCTCGCTAAAACACACTTTAAAAGTATGTGTAATGAAATGCTCTTTTGTTTATGTTCTTTTAAGGCGTTGCTTCTTACCATGAATTTATAGTGCTATAGACCAATTTATACGGTCTGACAAGACCATAAAACTTTGATCTTTCTAAATGAGTAGATTCAGACTTAGTCGTATCCATGGTGCTGTGTTGTGATACAATGCAAAGAAGAGATTGTCTCTCCTTTCCCCCAGAAAAGGATAATTTTGCCATGCCATTTGTACAGAGTAATTTTAAAGGTTTTCTCAGCTGTGGAAAGGAAGTATCTGTTAGGTCGGGGGGCCAGAAATAATCCTGGCAACCTGCAACTCCCAGTCCCAGCATAAGGCATAGCTGTGGAAGATGGGATGTCCCTAGAAACATGAAATGATTAATAACCGTTGTCCATTAAATCATACTGAAGATAATTTCTTTAATCAGGGACTGGCCTCCTAGTGCACAGCTCAGTAATTGAATTCTCCTCTGTTAAAAAAGATTTATAAGAAGATACATATATAAAAGAATGTGAAAGTTTAATTTGGAATTTGGGTGCCAAATATATATCTAAATTCATATCATTAACAAGAAGCACTCAAAGTTGCTGAGCATCTGTCAGTCCTTCTTACATCTACGGGAGCTGAGGGATCCCAGTGTCTCTAGCAATTGCAGTGCTTATTTACCTGACAATATGTGAAATTAGAAGCTAACCTGTAAGTGTCCAGGTTGCACATACTGACCATATTTTAATCCAACAGTAATGTATCCTGGAGATGTTATGGGACCATGAAACATCACAAAGTTGAAAAAAAAAAGGGGAGAATTCTTAATTTTGACAATTCTGATCTGATAAGGTGAAATCAGCCTTTCAGGATGGTGGCAAAATGAGGAACTAATTTTTAAATCACCACAGTAACCAACAAACTAATATAGATTAGCTTTAGATACAAGAAAATCATACTCATATTTAAGAGTAGAGAGCTAGATTAAAATGAAGTCCTTTAAAAACATCTTGATCACTAATATTTTTAAAATGACAAAACAAAGACATCTATTGACATGCCCAAGCGCATGTCAAGAAATATGGCAGAAATACAGCAGAAATGCTGAGGTTATTTGGAAGCTGAGGCTGTTAACATGTCTCTAGGACTGGACAGGTGACTCGTGGTATCTGGTACCTATGCCATTGCTCCTCTGACAATTACATTTTCTTCTGCAATTCTTTAAAATGCAAACAATTTTTTTGTGTGTGTGTGTGCTAAACCTAAATGAAATGAAAGCAACATTTAATCTGTAATTCACGAGGCTCTGGATATCATGTATGCCGGAGATTCCTTCCCTAGAGACGGTGACAGCACTTGAGGCCACAGCAGTGTGCGTGCACTTGGTGATTATTAAATGTGCAAGCTTTTAATAATGTGTTTGTGGAGGAGTCAAGTTCTGCGGGAAATGCATTAAACAGACCAAATGAAGCTAGGTGGAACTTCTTGTTACGAATACACCAAAACTTCCTGATCTGCCTCAGATGGAGAAGTGTGCAGCATCGCTGTGTGCTTCCCCTGAGCCTCCCCTGCTGCACGCAGCTGCCCACCCCTGCTGCACCCCCGGCGTGCCACCGAGCTCAAGCTGCAGCAAGGGAAAGGGAAAACGTCGTGCAAAAATGCTGAAGAATGCAGGCCCCTGCTTGGAGGCACAGCTAAAAACATTCAGAGGTACCTGTGGGGTAACCTCCCTTGCTCTCTGTTTTTAGGCTTCGTGTAGCAGCTGTCATTACAGCAATGAAGTGATTAGATCTGCTCTGTTGCCTAATTACAGGACTAGAAATGGCATGCATTCCTGCAATCTCGTTAAGTACTCCCTATCTGAATCCTCTGATTTCAAGGATAGTCTTTGGGAAATTATCTTTAAAGCAAATCATTTTTTTTTTTAAAGTGCACTTGATTAAAGTGAGGAGTCTATCATATTGTAGAATTATTGATTATGATAAGCACTTTGAACTTACACACTGTTTTTCATCTCAGAATCTCCTAATATTTTGCTACAAGTGGCAAGTATTAGTAGTCCCACTGCAGATTGAACAATTGGAGGAAAACTGAGAAAATACATGGTTTACTCAGGATTCCCTATCAAATTGTGGAGCAAGACCCCCTAGCTCATGGGAAGCTGTCCTTCCCTTTAATGTACTTGATATACTTCCCTTTAATGTACCAGCAAAAGGGCTTTTGTTGGGTTTCTTTTGGATGGAAACCAGGAGTCTTCCATGCCGGACCCAGTCCTACAGATTTTGGGTACAAAACACGACTGCTCACAGTCTCCTGTTGGATACAACACTCGCAAATTTTCTGTCTGAGAGCTGCTGCCCTCTCTTGTACATTAACCAGGAAGACCTACATGGTAATATTAATGATAGGAGCACAGTACTAAGAGAGAGAAGACATTTAAAGAGACTCCATACGTCTTTCTCAGTCACCAGTATGTCCCTCTGCAGTGGTACGTCTGCCTTCGTGCCGGCTTCTGGCATTTTTGGAGACGGAAAGCTGAACCTACTCCCACCAGTGCTTGCTTTATTGCCTCCCAGTGGCCATATATCTACCCACCTAAAGCTGTGTTGCAGAGCTGTGGGCTTGCATCCCTCTCCTATGCCAGGCCTGGGCTGGGATGCTTGGTGTGACCAGAAGTTGGACACATAACCAAGTAAACAACCTGGTCCTTCCTCCTCTTCTGGTAAATGGGGCTTAGCAGAAGGTGCTGCTCACTTAGCAATGCATACAGCTAACTGTATACATGCTTACAGCAGACGAGATAATAATTATCAGTGGAACATACACAGACATCGGTAGAGTCCGTTCACATCAGAAAAGGGATTCGGTAGTTTTGGTTCCCACTGCTTTATCTCATCTGCACATCCCTCCTATTTTTCCATCTGTTTCACATTACTTAGTCAGGAGGTGAAGAAAGCAAGTAACATTTTAACAGAGCTGGGTCAGAAGAAAAGTGTAGTAAAATTTCTAAGACCCATGTAGAAGACTAAAAGTTGGCTTAAAAAAATATCTGGATGTATGGGATAGCAGAAACTATTCTTACAGCATGAGTGTAACACGTGCTTTACCAGCAGGTCCGGTGCATAGAGCTCATGGTAACCAGAAGGCAGAAGATATAGTACAATATGTAATATACATAAGTTCATATATATTACTATTTTATACTGGAAATTTACAGATAGATTATACATAATATATATTATGCTGGCAGATATCTATTGTACCTCTTAAATAAATACAAAAAAAAGCACAAATGGGTTTAGAACATGTACTCAGTTTATGAACTTGACCGTGTTTTTATTAGGGGTTTCTTAGTCTCAGATGGCCACTAGGAAAGGCTGTGCTTCCAAAGCCTTGCCGTGGCTGCAAATCATAGCCTGGTCCTGCAAATTTTGTGCGCTCGAGGACTGCAGCCGCATTGTAAATATTGTTATGGACTGGACTACACTAAGCTGCTTGATCCAATATGTTTTCACTATTAACATAGTTCCTAATGCAGTAGTAAAAGGAAGGAGTAAATGTATTTTGTAAATGTGTTTTAAATTACATTACTCTGAACAAAACATAACACATTTGGGGAAGCTGGAGGGGATCATGCATTTCCCCCCGCTCCATGCAACTGCTGATCAGGCACCAGGGAGCCAGAAAACTGAACAACTACAAAAAAATCCAGCTGCCAACAGCAAAGGGGAGCGACAAGCTTTTCACGTGAATTTTCAACAAGATCTTGAGGTTTTAAGAAATCAAAATCAGAACCTTAAATAAAAGAGTGACCAGGCTTTGGGGCATGCCCACTGCCTGCAGTGAGAAAAAGCTAAACAAACACGGCAGCATGTGCTACGGGGAACTGAGGAACTAAAAATATGGCACACCGGAGCTCACTTCACGTGCAGAGCTTTGTTTGAAAATGTGCTGGGTTTAACCACAGGGTGAGCCACAGCAAACTGATGGGAACCTCACCCTTCTCCTAGTAAATATTCAGCGAGCAGAGAGGCAGTGTCCATAAACTATCAAAAAAAAGCTCTCAAAGCTTACACCATTATGCAATTATTACAATCTGAGCATTTTTTAAGCAGAGCAAACATTTGCTTTCCATTTATCTCACGGCTGGCTGTTGCTGGCGATGCAGACCCAAGGATCCCCCTCGCTCCTTGTTTGCTCTTCAGTTTTCACGCAGGAGGAGGGTTCAGTGCCCGCATCTAATGTTACATGCACAAAGCTGTTTGCTTTTCTCTGAGCTCCAGGTAATTTTAAATGGCAGCTGATGCTTTACATTTAATTTCTCACGTAAGTTAAACAAACACGTGTCACTCACGGCGAACGCCGCTGCTTATGGCTCATTAAGCCATGTTTCCGAACCAGGAAATCGATTGCCTGAGCGTGCTGCCACACCGGGGCTGGTGAGCTGTGCAATGTGGAGAGGCAGCACAACCAAATGCCTCTGTCTTTGGGCCTTCTGGAAGCAGCAATGCTGCATTACAGAAGTAGATTTATTTATTTATTTATTTATTTCCTCCTCATTTTAATCTCATGTTTGGAAATTTCTGAATTTCTGCATTAAAATTCATGGTGTTGCCCCCCTACTAACACTCATAGTTTCCTCTCACACACCTTTTTCCTTCCCTTTTTCCCCTTTTTTATTAAGGGCTGGGGTCTGTCGTGGATAACATCATATCATGGGAAGGGTGAAGTGCTGTCATTCTTACGGCAAAAATGTTTGCTTTCTCCTACGCCAGTGACACAAATGTATTTAATACCTTGCCTGTTGCAGATGTCATTATGCTAATGCCTGAATTATTTACATGCTTGTCATGCTGCTGCCGTAAACCTTGCCCTCTGGTTTCTCGTCCTGTGGCATATTTTGTGCTAACACATTACACCGCGTGGCAATAACACAGGGGACAGCGCGTGCACATAGTGTGCAAACCGAGGTGTGCAGGCTGAGCTAAGTGTCCTTTACAAGTTTGATGAATATCACCAACCAGGACAAACTTTTGAACTCCCAAGGGCTTCTGCAAACTTTTTTTTTTTCTTTTCTAATTAGACCTTTTAATCTAATAAAGGATATCATCTCTACCTACAAATCTTGCCTTGTGTCCTTATGCTTTTTTTTGGCTATGATAGTGCAACCTCTTTTGACACACTTTAAATGCACATCAAATACAACTTACTTTGCTATGCGATAACATAATCTATTTTTTCACGTTACGGCATGTGAAGGAGACAATATACTCTTGTGGCAAAGTTATTTGAGGAAAGGAGCAAAATTAAATCACGATTCTTGCGGGGCACTCCAGGTTCTGGGAACGTGTGTCCCCCTGCTGCTCTGCTGGTTTTCCACAGTCCAGCTTACGGTGTGCAGAAAGATTTCAGTGTTAGTTCTTTGACATCAACACTGAAAAATCCTTAGTTGAGTTTTGTTGTCCACACCAGTTTTGGTATGCATTTTGTTTGGCATACACGGGTTTTTCTCTTTTCCCTTTCACTATTCCGGGAGGTAGGTGCGCACCTTTCGGAAAGCAGGAAGTGCTTTATCTTCAGAGATATGTGTTGTGACAAATAATACGGGTGTTGATCTAGGGTGGTGTTGGCCACAACTGTGTTTTCCCTACAGAGACTTTTTTTCAGAACCCAGAGTTAACAAAAAGAGCAGTTGAGGTCCTGATAATCCCAAACTAAATCTAAATCATGCTCATAAATCTAAGTATAAAGAGCAGGGTTCGCATATGTCAGCTTCATTTGCAAAATCAAATGGAAATGGAAAACAAGAAAATCATCCTCAAGAGGATTTGACTAACTCTGAAATTTGGATTTTTTATCTTTTTTTTTTTTTTTTTTCTAAGGATTAATACATTGCATCAGGACGGTGCCTCCCACACAGGAAACTTAGCAGACACAAAATAACATTAAAAGGCCTTATATCACAGCAGAACGAAAAATGCTGGCAACTGGAGGGAGAAAGAAAGTGGATTCAGAGTGAGTGGTTGCTTTTTCCATAATCATGCTGCTTAATAACATCAGACAAGAGTTGTCCCAATTTTCTGCGAGACTGGCCTGCGATCAGCCCATGGGAAGGAGAAACAAATGCAGCTCCGCGCCGCATCACCTCCAGCGGATGCTCTTGGTTTCGTCGCCCCGTGTGCTGAGCTGGGGGAACTGCTGCCCTGACCGCTTCCCCAGGCAGCGTGGAAACCCCAAAATCTGTCTGGGACCCCCACAGGCAGCCCACAGCTTCAGCACAAGCACGTTGCCGGGGTCCCAATGTCCGCGCTGAGGAGCCTCCGTCCATGAGTGACCTCCCGTACCTTTCTTCAGGTGCCTTCAGGTCTGTTATCTGAGGCGTGCATCAAACCATTTACTGCCACAGGGCATCTCTGAGAAGTTCCTTGGTTGGGTAACGTGCCTGAAAGTTTCTAAGAGTCCACAAAACTAAAAAAAAAAGGTGAGTTCCAAGACCAAATACCTGGTAAATGTGTCCCAGAAACACCGCAAGTTTTTCAGCAGCTGTTGGCCCCTGTGTGTGCCAGGCAAAACGCTGTAAGGTACACGCAGGCATTCTGGCCTTGAAGTGGAAAATATCACAAGAATAGTTTTGGTAACGATCCAGACACAATTTCTAATAGGATTAGGAATAAGCACTAGGCCCGGGAGTGGGGTAACTCTTCCTGTGCCGCAGGGCTTCTCCCCCTGCAAGCACCTGGGTCGCTGGCTCATTGCGGTGCAGAATTTGAGCTCTGTTTTCTTGCTTTGGGCTTTTGAATTAATTCCATGTACTTGAGTACAGAAATAACTTATTTTAGGCTCAGGTCCTGGCAGCCACCCAGGCTGGGGCTCTGCTCCCCAAACCATCCTCAGAGGCTCTGTCATCGCGCGTGGTGTGCAGATATTCATGTTCCTGCAAAAGGGCAACCCTCGGACTGTCGCGGCTCTACATTCAGACTTGGAGATCGTTTTAATTAATGCTCCAGCCACCCTTCTGCCTAGAAAGGTCAATTAGAAGAGGAGTGAATGCCTTCATGGGCTGCTGGAGGGGATTTGCGGCTCTGCCTCTGTTGTTGCCTCAGCTAACCCTTGTTAACTTTATGTTAGGTTTAAAAAGGGTGAGCTGGGGTCGAGGTGTGACTGCTAGTACCGACATTACATGAGATTGCTAATGATGAGACGGAAATGTCTCCAGAGCAAAAGATTTACCCGCTTCTGTCTCTGCTACATAAGTGAACAGCTTGACAAGAGTATCATAACCCAAATTAATCTTTCAAAATCTAAACATCATTCAATTTCTGTGTTGCTGTACTCTTAAAAAAACAATTCACCAGCCCTCTGCCTTTGTAAAGCCAGCTATAAGAAAAAAGAAAAGAAAAACAACACAAACCCCCCAAACCACCCTCTCATGCCATTTAAAATACTTCTTCACCTTGTTAGTTTCTTCAGTAGACAAAGCTATTCTTCCTCGAGATGCAGTCGTGGCTCAGACCATCCATTTTGTTCCACAAAGGCTGTTTTTCAGTCCCCAAGAACAAAGATATTTCCTATGAGTCAAGCAAATTCCTCCTTTCAGATGTGAATACCTCATCAATCTCTTGGCTGGAAGGGAGTATTCCCCCGTGTCCCTTCCTGTCTGCATCCCGGAAAATCGCATCAAACCTACCATTTCCCACTGGTTTGTTTTCAGAAGGAGAAGTTACTGACTTAAGGTCGGAGTCTTGTTTGTGACGTTGCAGTTTTTACATGGTCCCAGTGATTCAGGGTATTTCAATTGACTGCGTGGAAGAGCGCAGAGCAGTCTTGGCGTGGTTTGCTGTTGAGTAGGTCCCTCAGGGCCGGGGGCTAGGCTGGGCATTTTCCTGCAGAGTGAGTCAGTTTTACCTCTTACATTTGTAGCATCGAAGCTCATCACTGCAAAAATTTTCCAGGGTGGCTGAGAAGGTTTTTCTGGACAGCGACAAGCACCTGGCTGCGTGTTTGATGCATGGCTGGAAGAAGGAGGAGGAACCATGCGCAGGTGAGATCTGGCCCTCCATGCTCTTCAGACAAGCTGTCTCCTTCATTTCACTGAACACTTAGATGCCAGTAATTGCTCCGTCAGCAGGAAAGGGCTCTGGCTTATGGTGATTTATTTTATTGCTTATGTTAATGTGACGGTGGGATAGAAGATAGTCCTGTGGGCACTAAGGATCGGGAGTTAAGTAATGACTCAGGCATCTCTTGGAGGCTGTCAGCATGTGCAATTTTCTCCTGCCCTTTTTTCACGATTTCAAAATAATTTTAAATGATTGTGAAAATTTATTAATTAAGCCACTTTGCGGGCTGGGCTGGCTGGTGTTGAGTGCTTCCCACATTCTGTTATACGTACCTCCTCCAGGACTACTTCCACATTGCCCCTGCTCCCTCCAAGAGAAGACAGAGAGGCCAACAAATCTAGGTGGGATCACCTTGGGATATGGCCGCTGGTGGAGGCTGCTCCCACCTGGGGGGCACAGCTCTGGTGTGGGGGTCCTGAGGCTGGGACCACCCTGTCCCACTGCCTGGCTGCTCCCCTTTCGATAGCAAACATCCCCGTTTTTCTCTCGGGCACCTCTCTTGTTGGTTGTCACGCTGGCTGACATGACACTGCAATATTTATCATTTTCTTTATCACTGAGTCATGCAAAAATTCCCCCTTTTGTGTAGTTTTATAAAATCCCATTGTAAAGCTATCTGGCAATGTTTGCTAGGCTGGGTGAAAAGGGCATATTTACTTCCTCTTGGAAATGAATTCTTTGCAGCCTCTGGGATCTTTGCATGGGAAACTACATAACAATTGGAAAGTAAAGGCTTTTCTTCTTGGAAAAAAGTCCCGAGAAGTCTGCAAAACCTCATATGAGTATGAAAACTGAAAGTTTTAGGATGTCTGTGGTGGAGGGGAGAAGTGAAAGCCACGGCGTATTAGCCTGAAGAGAAAAAGAAACGAAACCAGGAAAGATCTTGCAGAAGGACGCCTCTAGCCTTATCGGCATGCTGTTTGACTGTGGGCAATAACTCACGGCCCACGGACGGGGAGGGACAGCGCCCGTGTCACCGGCAAGGGAAAGGTCTGGTGGCACACAGCAACGCTGCTTAGTCAGGGAACAGCAGAACCGATGGAAACAAAATCACCCATAAAAGCATTTCAGATTCCACATATTTGGTTTTCCTCTGTGTTTATAAAAATCGGAAGGCAAAATAGTTACTCAAAGATACAGTTGATGCCTTTTGCTAAAAGGGACAGTTTTCAGAAGGGTTTTAATCCTACTTCAGACTTTCTGGATGACAAAGAGGGGAAGTGATTCTTTCCCACACTTAGCCATACACAAGTGAGAAAGAAAATACTCCAGAGGTTTAGCTCTGGTCAAGCCGCTGCTGGAAAATGCAGAAGAGAAGAAGACCGCTGCTGCCTGCCAAGCTGAAATTTGCAGGGGAGGATGAATGGATATGCTAGCAGTTAGCCACACTCAGACATAATAACCGTCATAAGACTTCTCCACTGGGACCCGGAGATAAGCAGCATGTTGATCCAAGATAGGGATTGTTTAAATGGGTTGAGAAATTTAACCGCAAGATGGAAACCAGCTCTGTTAAGTGCAGGAATAGGGAAGTGCTGTGTTTGACCTGCCATAATGGCTGGAAATCTGTGGCAGCAAGGAATAACATTTGTTTTATGTTAAATGAATGGCTCGGTTTGGAAACACAGCTCATGTGTTGGTGTCACCCAGCTGGTGACACGGACTGGGCTTTCCTTGCTCTTTCAGAAGAGCTTACTGCAGAGTTTGGGGCTGGCTCCTGGGAAAGGAGAGGCTGCTGCCTTTCTGCCTTATAGTGGATTTGGGGTTGAAATCGGCTGTTTAAGGTCTGGTGGAGGCAGCTGGGTGCAGTATGGTGAACACGAAATGAATGCTCTCACAGAAGAACCAGAGGTGGAAGGCCAGCTTCTGCAGCTAGCAGAGCGAGCACAGGCTTCAAAATGTACAATGTGCAGGAGGAACTGGGTGAATCATGGACCTTTGTGGGACAGTGAAAAATAGTGTAAGTTTGGGATTCAATATCAGCTTTTATTGGTTTGCTACAGAAGGGACTCGTGGGCTTCACTTTCCCATTTGACCTCTTGTTGGCTTTCCAGGTGGGTCCAAGTAGATGAGAAGCCCAGCGGCTCTGGAGCATTTGGGGATACCCACTGCACATCACTTTGCTCTGCTCCCTTTTGTTTGGCTGCAGTCTGAGCTGTTTGCAGAGGACATGAAGAAAATGTAGGGGTCACCAAGAGGAGAGTTACAGAAGCTACACTTCCTTTCTGAGACCCATAATGAATTTTTATGGTATTGTTGGTACCTATCCAACATCTATTACCTATCAATTTATGTTTTGCAACTAGAAAACCTGTAAAAATTAATATATGTAAAGTAAAAAATATCACATAATTTAAACAACATTTTCAAGCACGGTTGATGATGCCACCTAGTACAGAGATTACCCGGCAGTTCTCTTACTGGAACGTATTTCTGTTATTTTAAGCCTTATCTGCTTTCAGATATTTGTCCTGGCACTTTTCAGTCCAAGAGACTGGGACAATGGACAGGAGGACTTCTTGCTGTGCCTGGGAAAGGTGGGAGCTGGGCTGTGGCAGGTGGTCGGGCAGGCGGCGGATGAGGGGAAGACGCGGCTCACGGAGGAGCTGGGGGTGGTGGGACCGGGGAGCAGACTGGGACTGGGCACAGAGCGAGAGCGACGGAGCTGACAAGGAGCCACCTATGGCATTCCAGACCAGCTGTGTGAGGACAGAAGCAAGAATGGGACGGGGAAGGGAATGGACTTGAGAGGAGGTGGGGTTTAGGCTGTCACATCCGAGGAACTGAAACCATGATGCGAGGCTGGGGAAACAGGCACCGGACACTTCTGCACTGGAGGTGCAAGGCATCCAAGCGCCTGGAAGGACAGGACTGGGGGTCCCTCATGGCATCTCTGCTCCTTCCAGCACCAAAACCTGGATGTACACAGGCCCTCTGCTTGTTTTCTCTAGAAGGGAAGCCCAGGCACGCTTACTGAATGGGAGCGGGGCTGCTCTGCAAACAGGAACACGAGCTCAGTAACGGGGGCCTTTGGGCACCATCTGGCAGGATCCGGGCACTGCGTGAACACTTGGAGGTGAGGAGAGTAGGCAGGGCCTCGGGACAGAGCTGCTGGGCAAGGACGGAGGGCAAGGAAAACCAAAACGTGAGGGGAGCCAGGAGAATGTGGAGATGCCGCCTCTCACCTGCACAGGACTCCGGAGATTCCCAAGTCTGAGCACTGTGAATAAACCCTCCCTAAGTGACAGCTTATCCCTGTAGAGGTGTTGTGTTGGGTAAAGGGGTTTGGAGAACACGATTTTACATACACACTTACATGGTGCTAATTCTTTTTAATTGCACCATCTCATTTATCATACAGAGTGAGCCTGTATATCAACAATAGCTTACTTCTGCAGCTTCCCTCCCCCCCCCCACCCAGTTCCCATATTATCTAAGTTGACGGAGATGCCTGACTGCAGAAGGGTGGGTTAATTGCTCAAAGTCCAGTGGTATTATAAGGAAATGGCTCCTAGACTGGTATGAAACCTGTGTGGTGGTAGGCAAGCTAGGAGAATGGACATTTCCAGATACTGCTACTGTTTGCAGGTGGCTAACATGGTGCTTAGGGCTCCTGTTTCAAGAATGACGATCACTCCAAACCTCTGTCTTACAGCAGTTAGGGTTATGCTTCAGATGCATATAAATAAATGCTGAAATATGAAATAAGTGAGTGCAGGACATCAAATGGTGCACTCAAATGCACGTCTGCTTCACAGCGCTGTCCCCACTTGCGGACTGAACAATAACACCTTCTTACAGGCCTGCAACATTGAGAAAATGAATAATCATTTACATTTCACAGAGATGACATTAAAATGAGAACTCGGAAGAGATGAGCACATCCATCACTCATGAGAATGGGCTTTGGTCATTGAGAAACACGTAAATGCTGTGAACGCATATTGGATGTGATAGAAAACAATGAATAGCTAGCTAGCTACTCAGTGGGGGTTCCTGCAAAAAAAATAGTGCGACCGTGTAATTAAAGCAACCTTAATTGAGAAATTTCCTAATTTCAGGGTGCCTAACTGTATGTCTTCAATAGTCATTTCATATAGAATTTTGTTGCAAACACAACACAATTACACCTTCATTATTTTCAAACCTAATTCTTAGTGTTTCAGAAATACGAACATTCATATGAACTGATGCGAATTTCTGGACAATGAAGAAATCGGTATGTTGCACTTGCACGTTGGCCGTACAATATAATCCAAAATAAACAGAAGTCCCTGTTTTGAAAATGTTTACAGAATCACAGTCACCCTCCTGGAGATTCATCTGCAGGAAAATGGCACCAGATTTTGGCAAGGCTCATTTATTATGCTTATACAAGACGCAATAGAACAAGTCTTGCCTGCAGGTATTTGTGCCTGTACTGCGAGGACTGATACAACACAGGTTCCTTGCCGCATTCAATCTCTCATTTTCTCTGATGTTCAGATTTGTTCTGGTTACTTTGACAGTTTCATAAGTTGTAGACTTCATTGTATGCAATTCCCCTCGCTCCCTTCCTAAAAAGGGCTCATAAATCTGTTAAACATGCATGAAATTAAAGGTGCACTTTAATGTCAGCTTCACAGGAAGACCTCCACATGCCTCCCCCCCCCCCCAAGAACCACCACGACATTGCTTCGGATTATCTATTTATTTATTTAAGTTCAGTTAAAACAAACATACAATGTTTCATTGAAACTGTGTTGCGCTCTCTGCCAACAAGTGCAGTCAGACTGTTGGCCTCTAACAATACAGTGGATATTCACATATGTACACGGATGTACCGTAGGATGCCTGAAGCCGACGGCCTAACAAAGCTGCTAGGTCGTAAAAGTTGTTAAATTGCTGCATTCAGGAGATTGTAACATCCATGGTAGATTTTACAGGAAAAGCATACACGAACCTGAACTACGCTTTTTATGGACCCAAGTGATGCCTGTGTTTACTGCAACATATACATTTGTAATAAATACAACCGTAGTGTTTTCCTACACACCTCAGGTGTTAACACGTTACCTCCATTTTTGTAGGTATTCCATGTTGTTGTAAAAGGACTTTTCCTTTGACAGTTGTTACACAGATGTACAACATGAACAACTCATTGAAATGATGTAATATTCAGTAATGAGAGAGGAATATATACATAAATCCCGAATCCCAAACCTACATTATATACATTATACTTACAGTATATACACACATACAATTTATGTACATAGACTATCATAAATATTGAAAAATAGGCTTAGGCTTAATGGATTAATGTTTTATAAATAATGTTACACTTATGACTGAAATATCATGGAAGACGGTAATGTCTAACTGAGGTGACAAAACAGTGGTTTAATACTGAAGCTGCTCTTTCAGGTGGTTTGTTATGTACGTGACTTTAGACAGACAAGTTTCAAAAAAACCATACATTCGAAATCAACCCAGCCAAGTGGAACTCAACTGTTGCAGGTAGAGAGCCAGCCATCAAAGAACAACACAATGCAAAAGCCAGAAATTGCTACACTAGGAGAATTAAGTGACGTGTATCATGCAACATTATGAGGTGTCATCACAAAATTTCTTCTCCTCTCTGGCTGCCAAGAAGGACTGTGGAGTGACTTCTCATTTCTACCTCCTCTCCTATGGTTACTGAAAGAAAGGAGGTTATTTTTCACTTTTTTTTTTTTTTTTTTTGTAAATACTGGCAAGGGAAGTGTTTCATCCCTTATGTGCTACAAATTGCTCAAAGGTAGACAACATTTTAAACCTCTTCCACCCTTCTACATTTGTGGAGAGGAAGAAGAAAAGCTGCCAAAGTACCGAGGCGCACGCTCAGCACTCCTGTACAGTGATCAGGTATCATGGGATAGTTAGCCACGGATGTCAAGTACCTGAGGCAGAGAAGTACCTAAGGAGCTTTAGTCAGTGCTGACTCCAGGATCGTTAATTGTCAGTTGAGTACCACTGAACTAATGATACAAACAACATAAAAGGAATCTAACTTCTCGTTACAGTTTTACATTACAGACTTAGCGACCAGTACTTATAGCCATGCAGAAGTATCGATACAAAATACCTGCAAGTTTTTCATAGATTTTAAATGGCTGGGCAGAGCTTGATGTTATCTGCCAAACAATGACTATGATTTAGATTTGTTCCTGATTGATTCTACAAGAGCAAAAAGTCTCGGGCACTGTCTAATCAATGGAATACAGGCCCCTACTTGTTCCCTCTGACATAAATACCGAGCAGAACATTGTAAATTGGATCTCTAAAACATTAAGTTAGATGAAGACAGCTGACCACATTGCCATGATTATTTCATTAATAATCTCTATCTAGGCTTTTGTACCCAATATTGTTATGTTTGAGAACCTCTTATAAGCCAAGTACGCTGTTACACAAGTGTTATTTCTCTTCAACCTGGGATAAGAATGAGAGATTAAACATGCACTAGAAACAAAACAGCTATCACAACCATACAGCACCTGTTTCATCAGCTAGCTAGCTAGGGCTCATAAGAAACTTACTTATTTCTGAAGCAAACAAGTATGAGATGACTATCCAGTCTATGAGGTTATCTTTAGTACTACTATACAGTATAAATTGGAAGAGGAATCCCAGTTGTGTTTGTGAAGAGAGTTTGTACCAAGCATGAAACACTGGTGCAGTTATTTTGTGGATTTGACTCAGAAACAGAATAGTCAAGTAATTCAAAATCCAATAATGGATAAGTAATTTGAGAAATACTGTACAGTTTTGGAATATTATACAACTAGTAAACTACATTAGGACCTTTTTCTTTTCCTACTGAGTGTTTCAAGATTGGACAGAAAAAAAAACGACAACAAACATTGCTACAACTGACAGTGGACCTTATTAATAAACAGAACTCCAGGAGGGAGTTTTATATCAATGGCATGATATGCTTCAGTGCCATTTAGTTTATATCTACAACAGAAAACAAACAAAGAACAATAAAAAAGCAAAAAACCCCAAACCCTGTCTTACCCAATTGCACTATTAAGTACCTCAAGAAGGGAAATGTCAACACCATCTTTTTGAGTTCTACATTAAGTATGTTTTCCTCAAACATACCTGTTCTAAAGGGTCGTTATTTTTTAAAGCTTGAAAATTTGGGTTTCCACACTATTCTTGGAAACAAAGATAACTGTCGTTTAAATTTAAGTATAGTGAAATAGGATTTTGAGGATTATTTTCACTATACTTCAAATTAATTGAATTTTATGGGAAGCATTTAAAATTAGAGGATTTTGACTTAAATTGGTTCATTTCTAATGACCAAAACAGAAGATATTTTTAAAATAAATTTTCTTCTAGTTATGCCTCTACAGAAAGGCAAACTAGATTTAATTTAGGACACTGATCAAATACTTTTATGAGCTCTTCTATGATATTCTTTCATTCTTTTTAGAAAAAAAAAAGTTTCTTAAAGTCAAAATAGTGCTTTTGAGGTCCATAAGAATTTTTGGTACAAAAAATAATAGTGTTTCTCTTTCTCTCTCTCTCATTGGTTATTTAAACACTTTGCTGTAAATTAAGAGTCATTTCTCACATCAAATGGTTCCATTAGGCACATTCAAGTAAAATAAAATATCCAAGTAACAATGACGAAAGCCAAACATGGCTTGATAAAAGTCTACAGAGAGTTCTGTCCATTCTCTGGAATGGAATAAAGTTGTCACTTCCTTCAGCCAGACACTCGTGATTTGATGTCAGTATCCATTTCCATCATGCAGAATAGTTTCTTAAAGGCAGAGTTCAGGTATTCTACAATCAGAAGAACCATCAACAAAGAATCTGCATTTTAAAGGAAGCTGAATAGCTCATTTTCATTCTCAGTAGGTATCTGAGTGAACACTGGCATTTGAAGTGGAGCAGTGAGTATTAGACCAGGTCAGTTAATGGCCATCGGATACATCACTATGGGTCCAATCTAGAATAATCAGTGTCATACACCCAGTCATCACAACTATACCACTTAGAAAGAATAACGCAGCCTGAAAAGAGAAAATATAAAGAAGCATTATCAGTTTTTGCTAGTGTATCTATAAGTCATGCTCATATAAGTCACAAATGCTGCTACTCATGAGGGAAGGATCAACTAGTGGAAAAAAACAAACCATCACAGTAAACAATAAGGAGATGGGCATCTGTCTTGTAACTGGGGTCTTTTTTCAAATAATACATTTTTTTTTCCAGTATAGCAGACATTACCCTCAACTGAGGGAAATTAACGTAGCTCTGCTGATAGCAGTCAGGCTGTGCCACTCTGCACTGGCTTGACTCTCAGTCAGTCTGAGATCAGTAAAAGCACCAACACCAGTCAGTCAGGAAGACCCAAATGATAGGTGGAGGTAAACTGTCATGAGTTAAATTAGATAAGTAAGTCTTGAAAGAAAATTTAAGGGAGAACCGCAAGGCTTTTTTGGATAGCAGTTGTTGGTAAACTGTTGAAAGCTGGTTCTCATCAGCATCAGAATGAACTAAATGTAGCACTACTGTTGAGATGAGATTAAAAGAAAAAAAAGCCACTGAAGTGAATTGAGCCTTGTGACGTCTCTCTCCTCAGTTCTGAGTACCTATATAACTTCTATATGTTACTTAAAATGACATTCAATGTCAATTCATTGACTTCCTTTACTAGGATTTCAAAGTCATGAAGAAGGAAACTAAAGCTTTTGCTCTGCATTAATAAAGGCAAGTGTAACCATTCTGTATTTGTCTATACATACCCCAATCTTTTGCACTGACTTCATTGGTTCCTTCTTCACTAGTTTGATATAGAAGGCAGAAGGCAGAATAAAGATCAGCATGGCAGCAGCAGATGCACCTGTGTTTACAAAGCACAAAAATGAAATTTTGTGAACAGGTAAACATAAATGAACAGGTAAATATAATTTAATTAGATCGTAACTGCATTTTCCAAGACTTAAGGAACTGCCTGAACTGACATGAAAATGCTTACCAATGAATCCGAAGATGTCTCGAATAGTAGGAACAAAGATAACAAGCACGTTGGTAAATGCCAGAAGAACAATTGTAATAGAACAGTGACGCCACCAGCTGAACTCTTTCCCTGCCCACAGTAGCTGGGTAATGGAACTGCGGATCTTTTAGTGAGAAGAAAAATGTAATAAAAAAAGACAGATTAGTTTTCATTGTCAAAGTCAGGGAGAGTAACCTGAATTTGACTTTCAAGTGTTTTAACATTTTCCTGAAAACTTCAGATTTTAATTAAAGCTGAAAGAACTGAAAGTAAAAATCTATTTTAAGTCTGCTTTCAGTTACCTAGATTTTAAGATTTTAAAAGCAGACTGAGGAAAATTCCAAGGAAAAATCTCTTTTTAACAACAATCTTTTTTTTTTCCCTTTAAATCTAAGGATGCTGTTCAACAACATACAGCTAATTGGCCAGAATTCCTACTAACAATGTACTTACAAAAACATGCTGATTTCTGTAAGCTGGTAACGTAAGTTCTTTTAGAAAGCGGCAATCTGTTCCACCAATCATATCAGGAAAACGATATAGCTGCATGTCTTTGTATCTACTGCTTTTAAATGTTGGCTATTTATTTATTTCATTTAACAGTATAGAGATATTTCAACAAGCTTATTAGAATATTTTTTTTTTCCACATTAGAGAAAAATTCTAGGAATTAATAAATTGAAGTTGCCAACTCAACAAATGACTACAGCAGGACAGATGAAAAATGATAGTAAGATTAAAAAAATCACTTACTGGGAAAATAACTACAGGTACGGTAAGGGTTACAGCCATAAGGACAGCGAGACGCACAATAAGAAGAAGAACATCAGGACCCAGATAAGCAGAGTAAGTATGAAGCAGTTCCGATTCAACATTTCCTAAAAAGAAAACGGTATTTTAATTAGATGTAGTTAACATAGTTCTCAAGACAACTGCGTCTGCACAATATCCTAAGTGAATCTACAGTTAGAGCAATGTTAACCAAGAACTTCACAGTTCTTGGAATACGTCTCCAATTTTATATGAGGATAACTTGGAGGCAACGAATCTGTTTTAATTCAATCTTAATCCTGTGCCTTAGGCCTAGTTCTACTACTGATCTACTTTTGGGTGCAGGCTTATAGAAATATTAAAAAAATGCAGTGTTATGTGGAACCCAAAGTAAGAGCTTGCTTGCTCTAACTTAAAAATAATACTGTGGTTTTGGAGAGCATAATTTATTTAAAAGAAAGCAGAGATGGTAATATTTACCATAAAACGTTAGGTATCCAAAAAGAGCAGCCAATAAATACATGAGGAACATGGCAAAAAAAGATACATAGGACACATTCATCATCCTTTTACGGCTTCGGCTATAAGAAGGAGAAAAAGAAATATTGTTAGCAATGAGAGGATGGCGGTTTATACTACTTTGTTTATGCAGTGAAATAATGGGCACATATCTAGCATTTACCCTTTCAGTTCTTCATAGATAGGAAGAATTGCAGGATGGCACACGAAGGAGAATGTTAGGATTGGGACAGCATAGACAGTCTGGAAAACATAAATATGTATTTTTTAAATAAGCAGACATTAGAAATACAATAAAAAAATCCATAAATTTCCAGTTTTGACTTAGGTTCTCTCTTTCATTTTTTTCATAAAGACTAGCTATTCTTTATAACTGAAACTTTGGCAAAAGTGAAGTATCTCAGACCCTGAGATACCAAATACTGTCAAATCTCACTGAAGTCCATGCTGAACTGAATATATTTGTATTTAGAACGATTTCTGCAACTCATCATAGCCTGATCTTGATATTGGCTATTATACATACTTCTTTCCCATGTGTCAAGATTCACCACTGTAATTGAGCTTATTTGTCAGAGTCAAGACTTGAATAAATTAGGTCCTTTTTCCCTTGTGTATATAGTCTTTCAGTGATTTTCAACACAGAATCTGATTTTCAGTCAGTTACCTGTGAGTTGAAGATGAAGTATTTCGGCTTGCAGGCATCATCGCTTGTTATGTTTTCATTTACCAAAGGTGCCAGCGTCGCATTTATTAATGTCATGTTCACTATGTCACTGCCCATAGGGCAAGGAATCTGAAACATCTTCCAAATTACCTAGAAATAATGTATTTATTGTTAGTTTGGCTAATGCAATATGTGAAACTTTTCAGAAACTCTGTTTAATTCCACTTCAAAATGCAGTTGGAAGTCTACAAAATTATACTTACAACAATCAGGAAGAAGACCATGCAAAGTAAGGAAAAACCACTGGTATAGCCCAAATATCCTGTAATCAAGAAAGATAAAAAACAAGGTCTAAGATAAAATATTCATGCCAAAATAAAATTAAGACAGAGTATTTTCCGAAAGTGATTTCCTTGGATTGCAATTTTCCTTACGTTGCATAAAAAAAAAAAAACTATATATAAACCTTCAAATTAATCTCAACCCAGATCTGGAAGTTCTCAAAGACACGTAAGGAAAATGCAGCATTGAGTTTGTGCTGCTGAACTTCATATACATGTGTGTATATATATATATATATATATATTTTAATAAATTATCTGATTTTTTATTATTATATACTAAATGTGAGTATACGACTAATTTTAGTGGAATACCCTCTGCAACAAGTTTGCCTTCCATTCTGTTTGTATTGATTCATTTAACTTGTAGGAATAAATAACTTTAGAAAGCAATTCACATTAAGACTTTCAGTTATTAAAGTTCCAGTACAGGATTATTTGAACAAATAGTGTGTTATCTAAGTTATTCAAATATATCACTGAAGTACAGACATTTCATGTAAAGCATCTGGTACAAATATTCTACTACTGCTTGGGAACTAGAATGAAAAAGCTGACTTCTATCTACACTGGAAAGACAATTTAACTGCCCAGGGCTAGCATTCCTATTCTTTTGAGGCTGCTACAGGATGGCTAATAACACTACTATACTATTTCACAGCTGACCAAGATAGGTCAAACTTTGTGATTAAAACACAAAGTACTGCTGATCCTTATTCTAAAGCTTTCCTATCTATTGTCCTTTTGTATTCCACAAACACATCTGTTGCCTTAGAGGCACTCATCTTGACCTTTTTTGTTTTTTTAAAATCAGGCTGAGACCAATTACCTAAACACTGAGCAGTCAGATGAGACAATCTTAAAGACGCTGTCAATTCACACAGCACTCCAAGACTCAAACATCCCATTAGCCATTTACTCACATTATTTTCAATGCATTTTTAATTTGATTGTACTCTACTGCTTACCTAAATTTTTCAGTAACGACAGGGGAAGAATGAGGATGACAGACACCAGCAGCACTAAATAGTCGCCATTCAGATACCATTCTCTGTAGGAAAAAGAGTATTTGTAAGTAATCGAAGCACTGAAAAATTACAACATTTGGTGGTTAGTCTCCACACTTATCTTCTCCTACAACACGTGGCTGCTATTTACATAAATACACTATCTGATATCACAAAGGATTAGCATTCAACTTACTACATGGAACTAGAGCCCTACAATACCTTCGTATCTCACCCCAAACCTACATTGTGCCTTTCCTTTAGTGTCCTTTTCCAAAATTAATATGCATCTGGAAGTCAGAAGACAAAAGTAAATGATTGACCAGAAGGAAAGCCAACTGGGATAAACCATGAAGAATAGTGATTTGCTTAAATGTTGATTCCCAACTCTCCAGATGTATTAGAATACAGCAGGGCCCCAGCAAGGTAACAATCCACTTTAATGGCAATAAAATTCTGTTGGGCGCCCTGCGGGAATTAAAGAAAAACAGATGAGGGCTGGAGTTAAGGCAGTAGCTCAAGCCCACTGGCTGGAAAATACCAAAAAAGCAGTGGGATTCTACTGGAAGCATGTTTAGTCCCTTCCTGTCGGAAGTTTTTTCTTCACATTGGTTTTGCCCTTTATTCCATAAAAAGCAAAAGCCATTTTTGATCAAACATTTTAGAGAGCTAGAAGGTGACCATCTTCCTTTGAAACATGGGAAAACAAAGCTAATCTCTGTAAATATAGTGCAGTTCCACTGAACTAACAGGAAAACTGATCTTGAGTAGTTCATTGTGGCAGAGCAATCACTTCCTTTATCTGATCCTACAGGAATATCCCATATTCTTTAAGTAATTCAAGTAACACTAAGCATTTATTTCCAAACATTAACACTTTATATACTGTCAGAAAATATATACAGAATATATTTCAAAATTGTATATTATTTAGATAAACAAAATTTAATTACCCAATTGGAAATTTGTGCATTCAAACTCAATGGCTGAATTATAAGCCTATTATAAACCCATATGCTAGTTGAAATATGGAATAACTTTAACAGACTTGCTCTGGATATAGGTAGCAAGTGAAAAAACGATTTGATTCTTTCCCCAAGTTTACCTGGGATAGCTGAATGTAAAAAATGTATTTTACGAAGTTCAGATGTGTAGGACATTAATGTGGTAAGCTCTTATTTCTCCATTTATTTTTTAAATGTAACAGATAAATCTAAAAGAAATCAGCACAGACTCATGGCATTTGCGAGTCATAAGAATGTACACACTGTTACTGTGTACGTACAACAAAGAGCATTGAGACTTCCAAACCAAGGACTTAACAGCTTTTCAGTACTGAGGACTGAAGAATGGGACTGCACAGCTTCAAAATACAGCTGAGTATTTTAAAAATTGCAGAACAAACTGTAAAAACGGAGATACTCTTTGTAATATTGTTGCAGAATTCCAGAACATTTTCTTCTACAGTAAGCATTATTTTGGGACATTTAAACAGGTAAGTGCTTACATTTTAGGCACCAGGCTGCCAGAGTGGAATCCATGCCAATGGTAGCCACCCAGCCTCCCCTAAGCAATGCATGGAGAGAGTCAGTTAAACGGGGTCCACAGTTGCTACAGCACTGAGAAAAGATTTACTTTAAA
This sequence comes from Anser cygnoides, assembly GCF_040182565.1. Taxonomy (NCBI): domain Eukaryota; kingdom Metazoa; phylum Chordata; class Aves; order Anseriformes; family Anatidae; genus Anser; species Anser cygnoides. The sequence goes on from NC_089873.1 coordinate 34,002,775, forward strand.
TCAGTGTACAGCTACCTAGTATCAGCCAAGAAGAAAACACTGTAGATATAAATCTCTCAGACACTGCTGCCTCAGTTGCAGAGCAGCAGCTTTATTTATGCAATGCAACTCACAGTGCTGAAACTTCCCTCTTGAATTATAATTGATTTTGAATTCTTCTCTGAAGACAAGTCAGTTAAAAATATTTGTCTCCAAGCCCCCTTATAAGTATTGCCAACTTCCTTAAGAAGTGGAACATAAGGACTTGGATTCAATCAAACGAGGGAAATGAACTGTCCCAGGAATGAACTTGTAAGAACTACACTATTAAGCAAATCAGGTATTGTATTCTTCATCTGAATACATTAAAAAATAAAAATAAAAAAATAGCACTGTCATCATGACAATATCCACCAGCAAGCTGTATGAACACCAAATGGCTTGAACCCCTTGGGGAACACAGGCAGAAAAATGCCTACCTTCTGAACTCAGGCTTAGGTGTAAGTTGGAGTCTTGAGCTGCTCAGCCCTCTCAAGACTGGGACACTTCAGGACAAGGCACAGAAGTACAACTCTGAAGAGTGAGATTTATAGCACTTAACTCTATCCATCTAAGTTAGGCGTCTTGTTTTAGTTAGCTGTTTTTACATACCCTCTCAATACAGAGTGACATGATAGATCACTCATCGGAGATGCCCAAAACAGGTGTCTAAGTCAGGTGCGCTAAACTGACCACTACAAAGAACCTTCTCTCTTCAAAGATTATGCAAAGACCAGAGTAATGATGAGCTCAAAATCTAACTTTCAGACCAGTACAGTTAGGTAACATGAACTCTACTCAAGGCATCCTCATTAAGAGCCAAGCAGGAAAGCCACAATGGAGTTAAGTTGTCTCCAGGACTAACTGGCAAGGAGTTCATGATTTTGGTCTTGGGCATATGAACTCTTTTAGTTCAGTGTTTAGTCCCCACACCTTTTTTGAAAGCTGCCCCTTATGACATTTATTACATGAGTTCACCTAACTTGTACATTCCATCACTTCCCCGCAATGTTAACATGAGAAAACCAAAACAATCACTCAACACTAGTTGGAATATAATTTAAAAAACAATACATAATAGCATTTACCTTTCCTTATCAAGAGTATGTACTGCCATACATATGTTACACGTACATACATCAACACTTACCTGATGTTCTTTAGAGAACAGCTTTCTGTAATAAGATGCAATACCTGTGTTTTTCTACCCTTTTCCAAGGACAGGCTGGATCTAAATGTAGTGGAGCACTCAGGGGAAGGGCAAACTTACTGTATCTCTGTCTGAGTAAGAAGCTACCCTATGATGTATCGAACGTGGTCTTCATATAAAGATATATACAGTCTCCATATTTGTTTCTCCTAATAGTTTCTCTGATGAGGAGTTCTAACACCTACCCTGTGTTCTCTTCGATGTTCATAAATGTCTTGATGACCAATGGTAACTCATATTTCACTATGAAGAGGTAGCTTGACATAGCTGTAGGTGAATAACATCATAGATCATTACAAATATAGAATATGTCACAAGATGCAAGAATCACATAACATGTTTCATAACCTCACTTGAACACAAGCAGTTAATGAATACATGTTGTGTGAAAAAAAGTCTCCACAATAAGTAGGGAACAATTATTATGGATGATATAGACATTATAAGATCTTGCCCTCACCTCCAATGTTCTGCATTGTGATTGATCCAGAAGCAGCAAGTTTTCCAGCCATACCAAATGCCTTCATTCCCAATTGTTCATACAATAAAGATCCTAAAAGAAAGAAAAACAACCCATTGGAACTGCATTTCCCCAAAACATAGTATGAGACAAACACCACGCTTGCAAAATAATACTTCGACATACCTCCTTCATTGGCAGTCTTCAAAAGGAGATGCACTGAATACAAAGAAACTATTGAGACAAATAGCAGGAGTATCCTGGGGGGTGGAAAAACATGCAACTTTTTAATAGCCATAAATGACTTATCGTAACCTTATTAAATAAAGGCAGATCAAACAATGAAAGAAAAATCGTATTAAAATATTATCTGGGAATAAACTGTAGACTCTAAGGCCAGCTAAAAGCATTTTGAAAACCCAATTAATACCTCGTTTAAAAGGGATTTTATATGAAAATGCATTTCAGAGGAATACATTTTAGAGGAATTCTAATGTAGTATTAACCTATTCAGTATAAGGCAGCATTAGCAAGGACAAGTATCAGGTCATTTCAGTTGGATACATTTGATATGAATTATTTAACAAACTACCAATGGCAATGGCTTTGTATCACTGTTGGAAACTGCATTTCTCCTGTCTTCCTTGTTGAGCAGTATGTCCTGAGTGTATCAGCTAAAACTGCAGCTGAAGTAAAGACTACCTTAGTCATGAACAAATCAGCCTTTCAGCTTAAACATATAAACATGTTTTTTTTTTTTTTTTTTTAATGTAAAGATGAAACTGCGAAAGCCTTGAAGGACGTACTGAAAATGAATGTATGTTGAGAGCTGTGCACTTAGTCTTCAAACGGAAATGTAAGTTTACATTAAAAAAAATACTTTATTGGCTCAAAAGTTATTTTTCCTGTGTGATTACATGGGAATTGATAGTGGCTTGTTTATCTTCTCCACAGATTTTACATGCTGCATATATTACTTGCAGAAACACAGCTTTGAAACACCTAAAATTCAGATCTCTGAAGTGAACCACAGCAAATGCACTTCCTGGAGTGGCACACTAGGGGGGACTTCTTTACAGCTGATGAACACTGTGGAAAACTACAATGTATTCAAAACCCCCTGGCCTTTCTTACACCAAAAGGAGCAAGCTACTTTACTATAAACTTAAGAAGCGGCACATTTGCTAAAAAACATGAAGCTCCTTTTAGAGCTCTCAGTGTAATCTGTCAATTTCCTTTTGTGTCATTTTTAGCGTTGCTGAAATTAGTAAATATAGTACAAAGACGTGGAAACAAGAACATCTAAGAAAAAAGCTTCACAGATCTGTTCAAGGGATCCAGGAAACTTGCGTTAGCGTGCCAATTCTACACCAACGCATGCACACACAAATAAACCTCTGTGTTTCTGACAGGCACAGATTTAACCAGGATTTAATTTAGGCATCAACTAGAAACAGTACAGTGAGATGCGTAAAAGGTTACATTTAATTACGTTTAATTAAAACAATACAGGTTCTGGATCCTTTAGTCCTAACCTTGAATGGCTGCTTAGAGTGTTGACAAGATCAGTCAGCAAACTCATCTAGAAGCTCACTCAGTTTCTGGCTTCAGGACCGTATCACTAGTTTATTTAGTACAGCGCTGACAAGTGATTCCACGCAGTCTTCTAAGAATTTACTGTCATAATCAACTGCATCTGGATCTGAATCTGTAACCTAGTTATTAAAAGATGTCTGTAATGCCCTCATTGTCATCATAAGCCCTCAGTATCATTAGTGATTGACAATTCTGCTTTCCTGCATCAGAACTCTACCAACTACATCAGATCTTGAAGTGTAACACGCTAGTTTATCGTTGAATTGGCACTAATGCAAATAGATTTCAATGCACTAACTGGAAATGAAAGGTAAATAAATGAACTCTGCACCCAATTGTTGATTTGATGGCTTTAAGCATTCTTTCTTCTTCAGAAAAGAAGCCCCCCATCATGTACAAATCTGTTTAGATATCCAACTTTGTATTTCCTTCTCCCTTCATTTTTGTTTCTCCTCAGAGATGGTTAAACGTGCATTATTCTGGTTATCTTATGCCTGCTATAAAACATCTTCAACTGACGTGTGAACAGGTGAAATATCTCTCTATTCTGAATTTATGGCAAATTGTTCCTTCTGCTTAGTATCATCTAAGTGAGTATTAGGATTCCCCTTTGCACACAGTCACTTAAATTGCATGTTGTGTTAGCCAAACTGCCTTCAATATATGAAACATCTCCTTTCCCAGGACATTTAGAAGCACTGTAGGTAACTGTTTCCTCATGCAATTTCCAATTACGCTACTACAGTCTTTTCTTACACCTGAAAGGTTCTGCCAATACAGATCTAGCAATAAAGATATGCTGGTTATTCCACATGCAGAGAGACAGGGATTTTTATAGGTGTCATTCAAATCAGTTCCCTGAATTGAGTAAAAGCACAGCAAGAAAAAGGACTTCTTTGTTGATGTAAATACATTATTCCTTATAGGCATAACTATGTCAGTGGAGGAAAAGGAGACCCTATCCTCGATCAGGGGTATCAGGACACAGAATTTTATAAGAGCAGAGAAGACCAGATTTACGGAAGACAAAAATAATCCTCTTCCTCCTAGTTTTTTCTTCTAACTCACTACAGCCAAATACTATACTTTCTGTGCAATTATGACTTCAAGTCATGACCACAGGAATTTTTCTATTAGTTTTCATTTGAATTACGGACTTTTCAAGGGAAGTCTATCAGTTTCTCATGAAGAATCTACAGCTAACAAAGCAAAGGAAAAGTCACTGTAAATAGTTTTGTAGATTAGAGAACTTGCAATGTAGTTGTTTAGCTTTTACAAGTCCCTCCAAACGTATCACAACTGTTTTAATGAAAACAACCCATAAATACTAAAATGCAATCCTGCACCTACGGCAATGACTAGGTTATTTTGTAAAGGTCAAATTTTTACCTCAAACATTTATCCATTATCAGTTACACATCAGAAAGTTGTTTTTTTGATGAACCAAAAGATACTTACACAAAAAGAGCAATTCCAGTGTTAGCCATGGCATAAGAAAGACCAAGGATGCCACTACCCACAATAGCATTGCTCAGATTAAATACTGACATTCCAAAGGAAGTAGTACCCGGATGCTGAGAAAAGGGAGATAGGTCATAATTAATAGAAAGTCGTTACTCATTTCAGAATTAAAACAAACATCTATTTGGCAAGAAAGCATTTTTCTGGCTTTGAAAGGTCATTACTAGGTACTTACATACTGAGTTTCGTATTTCTTCTTTCCAGCGTTGGAGTCGAGCAAGAAATTCTGATTTTCTGGATCCATATCGGCGTAGTGGCTGGAGAAAACATCGCACGATCAGCGACCATCGCGGACAAACTCGCGCAGCCGCTTCCCGAGTACCGTTTCCGTTGGAAAGCGAGGGAAGCGCGCCACCCGCCCGCAGGGAGAGCCCCCCGAGGGCACAGCACACCGCCCGCACACCTCCGCGGCGGCTGCGGCCCCGTTCCGTCCCCGCACGCCGCGCCCCGCGCCCGGCGGAGCCCCCTGACCTCTTCATGGCGGTCGGCTTGGTGGGGTAGGGATAGCTGAAGTCGTTGCTGTTGGAGCTGTAGCTGCTGCTGTCCTCGTCGGGCGAGATGTTGAACTTGCCCATCTCGGCGCTGCTCATGGCGCGGCGGAGCCCTGCGCGGCGGCGGCGGCCGCTCTTTTGTGTCCTTGGCGGCGGGGCGGCCGCGCCTGCGGGAGGGAGGGGGGGGGAAGGGGGGGGGGGGGGGGGGCGACGTCAGTGCCGCAGCGGGAGCCGCGGCCCGTCACGTGGGCGGCGCGCGCCTGCCCGCCGCCGAGTGGAAAAGTACCAGCGCGCGGCGCGGGGGGCGCGCGGCGCGGGGGCGCGCGCACGAAGGTGGCGGCGCGGGCACGGCCCGGCCCCGGCCCCTCGGATGGGGCTGGGGGAGCGCCCTCCTCCCCCCCCCCCCCCCAACACAGCCCCACGTACCGGAGCGCGGACTGATGCAACACCGCCGGGAGATTGTCACAGCGGCCCCCCCCCGCCCTCCTCCCCTCCGCCTTCAGGAGGATAACGCCAGGCTGCGCCGCGGCGGGGCTTTATTTATTTATTTATTTATTTATTTTCCCGTCCCTCACCCTGCCCGGGATGCGGCAGCGGCCGGCGCACAAAGGCCGAGCCCCGCCGCAGCCCCCCCGAGCCGCGCCTTACCTCTGCTGTCGGAGCCGGGGCGAGGTTTCCTCGGGGGCAACCAGGCGCTCCTCGCAAGGACGAGCAAAAATCCTCCGCTACAAAAGCGGCGGCGGAACGAGCGCCCAGCTAACCCCTAAATAAATAAAGGCAGGGGGGAGGATAAAACTCGCTCGAAGTGCCGGCGGCGCGAGAGGCGGATGAGAAATAGCGTTTCCCGTGGGTCTGAGCGGTGCGAGTGCGGCGGCGGCGCTGCCTGTCTGACGGCCCCCGCGGGGCGCCGCCGCTCTTCAGGCAGGAATGCGGCCGCGTCATCGCGGAGGGGCCGCCCGCCGGCACCGCACCGCGCCGCCCCCCGACCGGCCCGGCCCTACCCTGCCCGGCCCGGCCCTGCCCTTCCCTTCCCGGCCCGGCCCACGGGGGTCGGCTGCGTGCGGGCACCGGGAGGCGAAGCCCGGCCGCCGCTTGCTGCGGGGCCGGTGCTTGCGGTACGGGGGGAGCGCTGAAATTCCTGTCAGGGGAGCGCCCCAGGCTGCGTCGCTCCGTGCCCCAGCCCCACACAGGACAGCGGGGGGCACTCCCTCGACGCCTCCCCCCTTGCCCTCGCCCGGACGGGGCCGCTCACGCGGAGCGAGGCCACTCACGGCCCCCGGCTCCACGCGGCCGGGGGGGGGGGGGGGGGGGGGGCGGGTGAGGTGTGAGGCGCGAGGCCGGGCCGCGACCGTTAGCGCCGCAGAACGTTCCAGAGCGCGCGGGGGGCGGGGCCGAAAATTTTCCATCCCCGCAGTGCTGGCCCCGCCCCCACCCGCCGTGTGACGTCACTCCCACCTCAGTACCCCCCCCCCCCCCCCCCCCCCGCTCCCTCCCCTCAGCCGCTGAGGCGGGGCCGGGGGCGCTGCGGCGCCTTCCCGCCGGGTGCCCGCCGCCGGGGGCCGCTGAGGGGCCCTGCGAGGGGACCGGGGGTCGCTGCGAGGGGACCGCGGGTCCTGGCGGCCACCCGAGGGGTTTTGGGGCCGTTTTTCGGCCCCCGACCTCACGGCGTGCCCCGGAGCCAGGTCGCCCACCTTCTCCAGTCAGCGCGGCGTTCGGCAGCCGTTAGCAGTGTTTGTGAGGGAGGTCACGCCGACCTCGGCGCTGTGGGTTTTGCTCCTGTCTCGACAAACGAGGAGACATCCCTTATGTTCTGGGGACAGCAACTAGTGGAGACACTGGCAGCAGCATCCTTCTGAAGGGTGGTTCGGTGTGCGCTGATTGCTGCTCCGTCCAGCACACCACACGAACAGAGTAACTGCAGACCCCATCACAGGTGTGAACCACTTGCCATGATCAGTACAATTTCCACAACAAAAAAGTTACAAACTGAAGTTACAGAAAGAAACAGTCACAGTGATGTTAGATGCGACAGAAAAAACAGCCTCACTGTACAAGTGCTTGATTTATTTTTTTTCCAGAACTGTCCTCGTATATAGAAAACCACAATGAGGTTTCTGCGCTCATTTATGAGAATAAAAACTGGTAAAATACATTTAGGAAGAAAAATCGCAATTTCTGTATCTAATGGCTCCATTATTGGCAGGCTCACTGTGCAACATGCGAGTGCTATCCGCACCAGGCTGGAATATTGAGTCTGTAAAATCTTTACCCATTTAGCCCGTTTGATGGTCCAAATGGTCTACTTTTTCAAGCGGTTTTAAGTAATGCCTCACTGATTGAATTATAATTTTCCTGACTGTAATTGCCAAGAATGTCCTTGGCAAAACATACATACAATGTGTTTCATCCAATTTTGAAATATATTTTGTAATCAGAATAATAAAAGTTAATATTCATCAGTTCCTCCCACCATAGTTTCAACAATTCGTTTGTTTTCATTGGGACATTGCTTTTCTTCCCTTTTCTTTTTTTTTAGTATTATGTTCTTTTTTCCTTCCCTTTCAGCCTCCTTATCCTTTATCCCTCTGTCTCCCCTTATCACTTTACCTTCATTTTTTTTATCCCTCTTTATCACTTTTTTTTTATCTGTTGAGTGTATCTACTCATTCCAAGCTTCCTTACAAAGTTTCAAGACTTAGGATAGTTAAGAAGGAACTTTTTGCAAAATTTTGGAGAATAAAGACTGCTGAAGATTTTTGTTTTCTAAATACTGAAAAATATGTTTCTGTATTTTCTTGCATGGGGTGATTTGTCCTGTTCTTCCTATGCTAGTTAGGTTCCTCTTGCTGAAAGACCATATAATCATTTAGGGAGGAGTATTTACACTTTCAAAACAAAACAAAGCAAAAGCAGACAAACGAAAATAAGGTATATTATTATATGGATGTTGTAAAATAAAGTATGATTTAGTCTTTAGTTAGGTCTTGAAGAAACTGAGTTATCTTCACATATATAGAAATGAACTGGAGTTTCTGGGTTATTATACAGGAATGCAATAGGGTTTTTGTAGCTGGAGAGCTATATGCTGTACACTTCCAAACTTCTGTTTGCAGCTTCATCTGCACTGTAGGTTCACCTCTCACTCTGATATGGCCTACCAGTTCTCAACCTGTGAACGATTTCTTTTAAAATTTGATTTGATTTTTTTTGTTTTGTTTAGAAAAAGGAGTAGGTGGTAACTGTGAGTGTTTTTTTCTTTGGTTATGTTTTAGCAAATAGAAGGCCTTTATAACATGGGAGGTTCTTGTTTCATACTGTTTCTTCTTACATATATAAACAAACCTGGTAGAACACTTCAAACTACCTGTAGCACATGACCGGCAGAGTAATTTATGTTTACGGTATGCATCGAAAAGTTGCGTGTACAGTAACACTGTAAAAGCCAAGTCTGTCCACATGGTTTTTAGATGATACTTCCTAAACTGCCCAAAGGACATGTAATGAAATATGTAATATGGTATGCAAAGCAATCTGCACTGAAAGCTGCATAACATTCAGTTTGCCCGTGTCTTGTGTGTGAATACTAGAAAATTTTTTATACTGTATTCTCCATCTGTTGAACCCCTAGGTACTGACAAGAGTTTGCAGAAGGGTGGTAACGCAGAGTAGTGTCAGAGACCTGAGGGCTGTGTTGTACCCTGACTGAGCACCTGCACTGCGGCCTCCTCTGCACGGCAGACATGGTTGGTCACGAGGAAGGTGGAAGTGTGGGTGAGTGGGGAGAAGACAAGATTCACAGCTCTGCCGCGTAGACCCAGTGGTCCAGGAAGATGCAGACGGGGCTGAGGATTCCAGCTCCCTTCCAACCAGTTCGGTTCATTCTTACCTCACATTGACTGCCTGTGGCATGCAATTAATGAAATTATAGGTTTTGATTATATGCTTTCTCAAACAAAACTTCTACTGAAGCCAAGAGGAATTACGAGTGTGTAAGGAATGCAGGATTGCATATCCTGCCTCTTGGGCTTTGTGATGGTGAGTCGGAGTTACATATTAAACTTGGTTTAAGCCCTAATTTTTTCCCTCTGTGTTTATCCTAGTCTAGTTTCAGTTTTGCAATATGAAAACAACAAAATCACTATGTTAAGAGCATAAGCAACAGCATTCTTTTAAAAAATAGTACATTTACTATAATTATAACTTGGATGTAAACCAAAAATAGGGAGACATTCTGAATCTGAGTTTTAAAGCCATCTGAGTATGCTGCTACACTGCGGAAAACTCAAAACAGTGGGTGCTGCATATGATATGTAGTACTACTCATCCACATGAAACTGTCAGCCTTAAATGGACATTGCCAACTGCTATAAAAATAATTTTTACTTTATGTTTTCAACTCCGTAACATTTTTAGGGGGCTTAAAAATAGCATTTCTCCATCAATCTTGACTCATCTTTTCCACTCAGCAAACACTGATTTTTTTTTTTTCCTGTGTGAAATTAACATGAGTTTTTAAGTATATCTTTTCATTTTTTCAGTATGAGTCTAGAAAAGTTTTGGGAATGGGATTCGTTAATTAACTGAAACTAGCATTTTCTATAAGCCATCCCACATATTATTATTTTTTAAGATTTTTATGGGAACAAAAGCTACTATTTTTGTTCTTTTACTACTTGCTGGTGGCAGAGAGTATAACTTAAGATATGCATTTGGATTCCCAGAGATGTTTTCACCATAATTACAGCAGTCTGTACATCAGTACCACTTACTATGTCAGCAGATCTTCGAGCATATTGTCAACTAAATAATGCTTCAGATCTTGGAAAACTCACTGGCATTTTTGTGGGTCCCTTGGAAATAGTGTAAGTTTAAAAAAATTGACAGAGCTCTCTAGGCAAGGCTCTGTGAAAGAACTGTATTCAGAAGGGGAAAAAAATAATCTGTGATACGTGGTACTTGTGTAGTTACTGAGATGCTTCTGTACTTCACCAGTTAGAGTAAGTATAGATGCACTGATGGCGCAAAAAAGGCAGGCTAAGGCAGGAGATCAATAAGCTGTATACTTTGATGGAAAACAAAGCCTCGGTGAACCACCAAGGTTAGCTCCCCACTTCGAATTGCTTGCTAAAAAATATACTGCAAACTGATAGCAATGCAAACATATTTTAATTGGATCTCCGTTCTGTAAGTGCTTGTGTGAAATTGTATGTACTATCTTCTTTTTTGGAAAATTGTTGGCATTCCTAAATATTTTGAGGATTGGATCCTACTCTGTGGGCAACAACCATTACCTACTGAACTTAAAATTCCACTTCTCATCTACATCTATGTAAAGAACAAGAATGGCTTTTCACAGTACCTCAAAAGGCCCCAAAAATCTGATACTTTGTCCCTGACAGTGGCCAATAAAGGCTTCCTCTGTGACAAAACATAGGAAAGAGCATAAAAGGAGAACCATGCAGTTTACGTTCTAGGTTATCGAGATTGTATCTACATTTGTATTTAATGGTTTCCAATACTCATCTGCAAGAAATTGTTAAACCCACATGTAATCTGGCATTTATCGTAGGCGATGGCAAAGCTTACTTAGGCATTTACAGAAACTTCTTCCATTTGTTATTTTTTTCCAGAACATTTTCTTGATCAATATACTTGAGATCCCTATGTTTTGCACAGTAAGAACTGGGTTTTATGTACCTTTATTATACTTTGCACAGTGGTCTTTCCTGAAGCCAAGGAGCTGGTTGTAGTCAATCTGATAGAAACTTTCATATCTTTACTTTTGCTGGATTCCTGTACTAGAGAAAATGAATAGTGCTATAGGTGTTGTAGGTGTCTTCTCATTTCTTAAAGAATAGCATTTAGAAATTTAAACCTGGACTCCCCTACAGAATGGCAGGAAGCAGATTTTATTTTATTTTTTATTTTTTGTGCATGAACACATTTGCAGTGTGTTCAGTCTGATATAATATGCATATGCACATTTTAACTTCCCGAGGAAGGACTTTTCCACTGGCTTTTTAGATTGAGTTTTTGCTGTAGATCTATCCTAAGCTGGCTGGTGTCCACATGTAGAAAACTTGTAGCTCTTTATTTTTTTATTCTGGAAAGATGGTTTTTAATTTTTAATATTTATGAGCAACATTTGTAAACATTTAGAGTGTGGTAAGAAAAATCGTTCTACTACCTGAGCGTGGACGGTTTTTCAATGAGCAAAATGGACATCTTCAATTTAGTCAGAAATCCGCATGGATCAATTCCTCGCAAAAATTTGGAATTGTTAGATAAATCTCTGTCCCTTATATACAACGAAAAGATCAAAAATAAATTGGTGGAAAACCTACCATGTGCACTCAGTACGGTGGGAAGGACGTTTTTGTTTATATACATACTGGGGAATTTCTTTTCTTGTAAAGATGTTGCCCCTTCTGTTTATCTCCCACGTGCAGGGTATTTTTACTGCTTATTTAGCAGCTGCTGAGTCACACTTTTGCCGAATGACTGACAACCTCTGTTTCTCCTTAGAGCTGTTAGACCCTCCCTGCTGTGTATCAGGCGAGGAGTGTTACGCCCCTTGCTTGGGAAATGAAAGTATGACACAGCATTACAGCTGAATTCACTGAAAATGCTATAAGCGGGAGAAGAAAGGCATTTAGGCAGCTATGCAAAGTAAATCAAAATCTATCCACATTAAATCATTTACAGGCAGTAATGACTCGTTGTTATTTAAAGGAAAGAATATGACAGTGTTCATTCCAGTGTGCTGAGCTAGGAGGTTTGCAGTGCGGTAATCCAGGGGGAATTTTGCTCAAATATTTAAGGAGTACTAAACCGGGGAGATAGATGTTACTCTGTTGGCTATGTTTTCTGAACAAATATCTTCATAACTACAGTGGTTAAATCTAAATCTAGATAATCTACAATTTATGATACCAATATATAATCTATATTGAATAGTTTGTGAGGCCAAAATAAGCTACAAGAAGCTGTAAACACTGACTGCCTTTTCATAAACGTAGGCAAGTTTTACTATGGACCCATAAAATATGTCCATTGCATTTGTTTCTCCTTCCTGTATGATGTTTTAAATTTTCTCTGCCGTGAATGTGTAAGTACGTTTGGATCGTGACAAGCAGAATCCAGTGCAAGTTTACAGAAGTATCTACAGCTTATTTTAAAATCCTCAAAGTACTTGGTTTATACAGCTGCTAGGAACACAATTATCCCATAAACATCATGGCACTTCACATTTTGTTTAGCCATTTGCGTTCTTTGTAAAATGCATAGGTATAGTCTTTTAACTGAGACTGAAATTTACCTTGGACCATTAAAGATTTTACTGTAATTTGTCATGTAAACATGTGTCTTTTTGAGATTTATTGTACCCCTGTGATATAGGAAAAACATTTTCTGGATCAGCACACACGTGGAACAATCCACATATCTTGCAACCACCCCCAAAGAAATGCAGAACGTCTACATCACAAGTTCTCCCTTTTATTCCACATAAAATGCCCTTGCATGCATAGATAAACACATGCAAAGAAACTTAATTAGAAGGTGATCGTGGCTGCTGCTAATGAGCAAGGAGGCTACAAGAAGTAATGCAGCCTGGAATCCCTTCACCAGAAATTTAAGATCATTTATGATCTTGAGAAATATTGTTAAGTAGATCAACTAATTAGTGTTGAAATTAGTAACATTTTTAAAAAGAGAAGCATGCTTTTTAGTCATCTTTGGAGTTAATCATGGCTAGAGAATGTTAGTATTAAACACAATTTGTTCCTTTCTATTCTGATTACTAAGTCATTTTAAACATCATGTTAGTTTACTGAACTCCTCAAGGTCATAATCCATATTTATATAATCTTCTACTAAAAAGTCCAAAACGGACTCTCACATGAGAAATGTTAAGATAATATCAGTGAGAATTTGGCTGCAGGATGAAGCAGAGTTTAGGCAATAATTACTATATCAGTGCACTAGACAGATATATTATTTATTTGTTTTTCATATGCATTACAAATATTATTTAAAAATTTTAGTATTATACGTAAAAAATACCATTCACTGTTGAATAGAAACTCAGAGACCTTCATTGCTGCGAAAATTGACTTAGAAAACATACACATTCTTTTAATAGTTTTTTTCCTTTCTCTTAAGACATTTAACGCGATATCACAGTAGAGAGAATTAACTGATCTGGACAAAATCACACGAACCTATCCCTGGAGTTTCCCTAAGTGCAGGCAAGACATCTTTTGTTCCATTGCTTTTGGCTTTGTTTATCCCTGTCTACCTAACGTCCATGACCCATACTCCTGAGATCAGATTGGCACCTTGTAGAACCTTTATGACAGAAAAAAAGACTTCTTGACTATTTTTAATTTTATGCAGTTTTGAAATTAACTTATAGCAAGGCTTTACAAGAAAAAGAGAGACTGGAGGCGGAGGAGGACACATTATAAGGAGTCACAGAGAGGCAGAAAAGTCTCCAGCAAGGCCAGTTCATTACTTTATTCACTAAATTATCATCAAGAACTTGTCGTGGACCCTTCACTGTACAATTACCTGGGCTGAGCTCTTGCCTATTGTGTTGTTGCAGGTCAGTGGCACAAAATGATCATATGCCCCCCAAGACTGAAGGACTGTTGAGTGTCAGGGTACCTATGACTAGCACAGAGCTACTTTGGCAACTCTTTTTACATTTATTTCTGATTTCCCTGAAAGTCCATGACAACCAAGGAATGGCTGTGCCTCTGCATATCCCTTTGTCCTAGCGATCCCTTCCCGTTGTAACAAAATCTCCTACAGCGACTGGGAGGACATGCGGAGTAGGAGTGGGGTGCTAACCTGACAGGAGCTAGTGTTGGAGTCAGGATGTCAGCACTTCTCTTGAGAATCAGGCCCTGTGAGAAGCCCCTGCATTTCAGTGGATGCTGAAACCTGTAGTGTGTGATACCTTCTGCTTAGGATTGAGGGAAGTAGAGAGCCTAGGGCTGCAGCTGTGGTGGGGCTGGAGCGGGGCTGCCAAGATGGGAGACCCCCTTCTATGTGTACCCTGTGCCATGGGCAATGGCAGGGCCTTGTGTGAGGCTCCCTCAGGCCTCCTAGGGCACAACCAGGCCTTAGCTGACCCGAGCAGCCTCACCTGTGACACGCACCCTGCCCGTGTAAGCTCAGATCTGGGCATCCCGTTCCTGTTGGCACTGTGTTATAGGCTTGTCCGTGTCCAGCTCTCTTGCAATCTGGGTTTGCTGGCTGCCTTCCTGGCTGGACTTTGGACCCATGTTACAGGCAACTTTGTCTCCAGCCCACCTCCTGGCCTGACCTTGAACTTGTATTATGGGAAGCCTTGTCCCTGGCTCTCTCCAGCAAGAACACCTGGCTGCAGCCCCTGGGTGGACCATGAACCTAGTGCAATACCCGTTTCTGGGGCTGCTGAAGGACTGTGTCCCTCCAACCAGCCCGACCCAGCCCAGGTGCTGTGGGACTGCCCTGTTGGTGGTGTCTGCCTGCCTCTGTTGGGGTTACCCTAGGCTCCTGGCACGTCCTCCCTTGTGGCACACGTGGGGCTCAGACCTATGGAACAACCGTGTCTGGGCAGCAGCGTGCTGCAACCAGTTCTGGCAGGGCTGACAACGCTTCTCCTTTTTTGATCCTGGCATCTAGTTTCATCCTTCTTTCAGGTGGACGCAAAACCATTTTTCAGTTTTTATGTTTACAAGCTACTGTCCAGTATTTAAAAAGAAAAATATATCTACCTCATTTCTTGGTACCACCTAGCTTTGCTGAACAGCTTGGAAAGAGCCCACCCTCAGAGGGACCCCACTTCCTAAATATGCCTTTGTAGGCTATTAGCCTTCACGATGCATGGAAAGACGGTCCAGCTTTATGCTAGCTACCTATATGTTTTTCGATGACTCTAAGTACATGCAGAAGAAATAAATATATTTTTCAACCAAAATATGACAGCATTTAAAGACTCCTTTTACTACTGTGAGGATTTTGTATTTACATAATATTGTGTTGGTTGTAGTTAAAGGCATTCAGTAAGAATTTGGCCCCAATCCTGTAGTTAATAAAAGGAAGGTGTGGGAGTCTCACTGTGTAGAGTCACTACAAGCTTTCATGGGTAAACAAAATACTTTCTTACTGAGTACTACACTTTTTTTTTTATTTTTAATTTTAGTTCTAGTCTGAAGCTCCAGCTGCTTATAAATCACGAGGAAGGCAATATTAGATTATGATGATCTATTTTTGAACACATAGCTTAGTTAATCTCTAGGTGAGCATCTGAACCCAGTGTTCAGGGAACATCCTTTCCATTTTAAAGTATAGCTGATCTTTACGAACCAGCACAAATCTGAAAGCTAAAAGTATTGAAGAACAGAAAGGTTCTGTATTAATTACAGAGTATAAAAATGGCAGTACTGTTGTTCTAACATCTTCTGTCTAGGTTTTATTTTCCTTATTAACAAACAAATTAAAAAAGCAGTATTCTACTTCTATAAGTTAATAGTAGGACTATACAGATATATGTATTTTGTAAAGCACGTAGGGTTATAGTACTTTAGAACATTGCCTTATCTGGTTACATGCTTATATACACACAAATCCAGTCATACACACTACCATATGTAGATGATCATCCCTATATGAGACCACGTGGTTGTTTTAAAAAAACATTCCAGCAGTAGAAGTTACAAATGTTCTTGTTATTATGTGCTCATAAAACGCGTGCAGTTTCTGTAATCAGTCTGTGACTCTTTTTAAACATTATCAGGACTTGTATGACTAATTCGGCCTTTTATCTATCTTGGGATAATCATGTAAAAGCTAGGCACGCAGGAATGCTGCACTGATAATATAATTGGTTGTGTAAATCTGAGTGGGTAGGCACTTGGATTTTCTTCAGTCAGTTCTTCCTAGCCGCTGTCTTTGAAGCTGTAATCCTTTTGAGCCAAGCACGGTCTCAGGTTCCAAACACACATTAGTGCCGTGATAAGAAACTTGTTGCAGAAAGGTTGTGCTTCGTTGAGGTGTTACTGCTCCCACGGCCAAACCAGCAGAGCAGATCATGTGAAGTTTCCTCATTTGTTTCAGTGCAAAGTCAATAGCTCTCCAGGACAATTTTAAACAACCCAAGCTATTTTACATGAAATGCATAAAGAAGGCTCACATGTCTTTCATCAGCTCAGCTCTGGATGTCGTATCTTTCACTAAATTTGTGATCACAAACATCTGGTGACCCGTAATTGTTCTTGCAGCTGGACTGAGTTCAGATACATAGTGTGTTCTGCAGTGCAAATGAGAGGAAGAGGAGAAGGAACACGGGATGGTGTGATCTCTTCTACTTTTGTTGCTGACTTATCTTCATTCACTGGGGCACGTGAAGTCCTAGAGACCATTGAAGTGGTTCCCTCACAGACACGCAGACATTAGGACTGGAGCCCTAGACTGTAGTCTCACATGCTCAGTGCCATTCAGAGCATTTAAAACTTCTCTTAAAACTTCTCTTCTCTTGAAATAATCAAATACAAATGTTGCCTGCTTTAAAGCTAGTGAAGCTGCAATAGAGTGAAGGCTAATGTACCTCTTATTTTTCTTCTGATATGTAAACAAGTGCTGCTTTTACCAGATAAATTAGAGACGTAGGTAAAGAGCTGTCAAACTTAAAAATGTTTGTTTCTATTTCTCATTTTCATTCATTTCCACAATCAGATATCTTTAATACTATGTCTAAATATACAGGCAAAATAGTCTCAAAGGTGTCCTAAGATAAGCTGACATAGGGTTTCCTAATGATTTATGCATTCTTCAGTATAGTACTTCACCATTTTCCAGGTCTATAAATAAATAAATAAATAAAATCCGAGTAATAAGTGATATTCTTGGCTTTCTATTTTAATAAATGTCTCATTTCCAATGGAAAGGAAAGATGAAGTAACTAAACTTTGATGTTCCTCTGTTGTGGACGTGATTATTTCTTCTTCTGGTCTTTATGAGGTATATTATTGAGGAAGACATTCTACATTCAGATATCATAAATGCTTACTGTGAAATTTTAAATTTATTTACATATGTTAATTTGCAGAGGTTTGTTTGACCAGTCAGCCATATATTCACTCTTGGTTGTTTTATAGGAGAATATCTGAAATTCCAGCTTTGGTAACTGATTTGTTTGCTCTTTCTCTGTCTGTCCATCTTTTACATGTAATCTTCATTGTTTGACATCTCAAACACTTGATGTTTAGCAAAATGATTTTGTGTATTTGTGTACTTTATTCTTTTACACTTGTAAAGCATGAAATTACTCTGATTGTATGGTACTCTGTAGTTGTAAGATAACAATCATATTAATGAGATGCAGGTGTTGACCAACATCAAATACTACCATATGATACAAGCTGTGCAAGGCAGAAGAGGCCATTGAGGCAGATTCCTTGTTGGTATGATATTACTGCCTGTAGCTGATCAGAGAATTTATTCCAAATTATCTGTGCAATCCTTCCACTAAGTTTAAAAAAAAAAAAAAAAAAAAAAAAAAGCATTTCTGTTCACATGCAGTTTTGAATGAAATCAGAGTTAAAATCAGTGACAGTGAGATGCTCCTGTCTGGACAGAAGTATTTGACACAAAACATTAACTTTTCTCCTGCCAAATTAGACAACACCAGGAAATATGATCAGTCTTCCCAAGCAAAGAGATAAATTAATTCACACCCTAGTTAGAAATTATCTAGATTAAAAAACAAACAAACATAAAACAAAAACAAAAAAGAGGGAACACTGAGCCCACCTCTGCTTTGGAACCCAAAGAGTAGATCCAGGTTAACTGGGATTCCTTCCTAGCACTGCTTGGTGTTGAAATAGTTACAATAATTAATCTGTTCTGACTCTGTAGCTTAAATTCTCCTATGGGAAAAACCATTCCAAGAGAAAAAATGACATAGAAGAATGAAGTGAATACATTATTATAAAATGCTGTGTCTACACAAGAAACAGTTATTTTGCTAAAACTTGTGGATCCACTTTGTCATCAAGCAAGTCCTTATAACAGTCCTCACATAAATTTGTCTGCATTAACACATTCATGAATGTTTTGAGTAATCATCTTGTTACTGTGCTTTCTCTACTTTGGAAAATACTTCTATTGATTTCCAAAAAGCTATTTTTCTTCTTTATACCTTTTCTCAGAGTTTGTGTAGAGATGTTGGTCTTTGACATCTATTTTTGACTTTCGGGGCAGCCATTTTTAAATGGGGAGAAGTAGATTAACTTAAACACACCCTGAGCAGAAAAGGTCTCATGAAGGTCTTATGAAAGATGAAGACATGTTTGTATTTTGCTTCTGGAGAAATTTGGAGTTTTTTTGAATCTTTCATTAAGGAGGTCATAGTAAACAGAGGAGGAAAATAGCCATTGAAAAGTCAACTTGTCCATCTTCTGTCCTCAAAGCATATCTAGGGAGGCCTGAACCATTCTTCGCAGATGTTAGTCCAGCCTGTTCTCAGAAACCTCTCTCCAGTCTCCCCAGGCAACCAATTTCATTCACTGCCTTCCTGACAGAAAGTTTCTTCTAATGTCTGACCTGATTCTCCTTTGCTGCACGTTTAGTCCACAGCAGTGTTCTCTCTGCATTAGCCTTTCACATGTCTGAAAACCATTACCAAGTTTCCCCACGTTTTTTTCATTTGTAGATGAAGGGCCAGGTCCTTCCAATGTTTCCCGACTTGGGGAGCTCTACCTGCTTTCTTCTGTACACTCTGCATTTGATTCCTGGCGTTCCTGGAAATGATGCTTCAGACCAAATGAGGTACTCCATCTGAACAAAGCCTTCCCATTGACACTTTTCCAGGACGATATTTGCTTTTCTTGCAACCCAGTGGCATTACTGACGCATGTTCAGCCTGTGACCTCTGATCCCTTGTGTTGAACTGCTGCCTGGTCAGTCCTTCCCCATCTTGTATTTGTTCAGCCACTTATTCCCAAGTGCCGTGCTGTGGATTTGTCCTTAGTGAAATGTGCTCCATTTGTTTAATGACCACAAGAATCTTATTTCTGTAACGCATCCTCTTTGTTTCTTCACTTCATCCTTCTGAACTCAAAACCTGCTGCCTGTGTAGGGTAGGGCTTACGGCTTTTCCTTGCATTGCATCCTTTGCAAAGCTAATATGAGGGCTATTGATTCCCTTATGCAAATCATTAACGAAAATACTGCAGAATGCTACATCTGGGATAAGTACTGTGCAATGTAGTGGGCATGGAATGTCCTGATCAATGATTCCTTATTGCTACAGCTTGTAGGACAGGCACAGCGAGGACAGAGAATTATTCCACTGAGATGCCAAGATCTGACAGAGGTGAAATGGGGTTGTGTCAAATCCTCTAGGACTGAGGAGTGCTGAGTATCTTCCATAGCAGTACTACAAGGGTCCCCATGAGGTCCAAAGTGGAAAAGAAATAACCTGAAGTTTCTCTGCCATCCACACAACCAGGGGAATTGTATTTGCTATGGTCTCTTCCTCTCAATGTTTGTGGATATAGAAATCAGCCCTACATAATCATACTAGAACTTTTAGTATTTTCATAATTTAAACCCTTCCACGAAAAATTAAATTGAGTTTAGCCTAATTTCTCAAAAAATGTGAGTTAAGTTGAAAAGCAGGAAAAGCAGGAAAAATTTAGGAATATGGGCAGGAACTGAAAGTATTATTGGAAGGGAACAAACATTCAGGAGCTAGAGCCGTTGTGGTGGTCTGAGTACATACATGCACGGGACATAGATATATAGATAATGGTGGTGCATATATTCTGCTGGTCATGGAAAATCTTGTTACTTTTCACTTTGGAAATAATAAAATGATGACAATTTAGTTATTTAATTTAATTTATTATTATTATTATTTTATTTTATTTTTTTTCAAGGCTCATCCATGAAAATGACCCACCCAATATTTGGGTTTCCCACAACCTTTTCAAAATCTCATGTGTTTTAAACTAACGTTCATATTTTAGCTAATTTTTTGGTAGCTTTTAATAAACAGATACTTTACAAGAATGGTCTTCTGACATTACAAGTACTTTTCACTCTTACAACATTTCCTTATCCAAACTCCTAATGAAAATGAATTTGTTCTACTTGATAACGATTGCAGTCTTCTCCAAGGCCAGTTACAAAAAACATAAGTAGTTTGAGTTGCACTGGCACTTACACTTTCTGTCATTTAGCTCAGCATATTAAAAAGTAGAGATCCACAAGCAAACGTTTTAAAACTTTGCAGAATATAATGCGGAAATAATGCACACTTATACACAACTCCTGTGCTTTAGGTGTGCTAAGGTAGGATTTCTGAGACCAAACTTACTCTTTTGTGAGGGCTTTTAGGAGTACCTGCTCATTTAATGCAAGCAAAGTTACCGAATCCCACACCTGTTACATATTACATGGGTTTTAAAGCATAGCCGTTCATTTTGTTTGAAAGGGGTAAGACATGGAAAAATTACATTAAAGAATGATGTGTCAGCCAGGTAATTTTCCCTTAAGGTATTAATGATTCAGAGAGGCTGATTCCTGCTACTGTGTTACTAAGTCAACAGCAATGCAGCCTGATGTAAATAAATGTTTTGTTTCATACTTCCTTATATAGTTGCTGACCGAGTAATACTGCATTATATCAGCAAAATAAAAACAGAATCACATCTACAGTAACTTGTATCTTAGAATAATTAATAAGTGATTTTGCCATCGAAAAAGTCCAGCTCTGGCACAGCTGAATTTGGAAGTAACTGATCTGGATGTAGCTCAAGGTTTGCTCAATACACGACCCGTTCAAAAGAGAGCATGTAGTTACCTAATTAATAACATATGACCAGAACTGAAACATATTTGATTGAAAAAGGAATCAGAGACAATAAGATAAGGCAGTGGTGTCTCCATGGTTTATTAAAGTTTGGAAAAGTGCATCCTAAGAGACTAACTTGCCTGATAGTTGTGCAACTCTCATTCAAAGTCAGTATTTTGAATTTCAAGCAGTGTTGTCACTTGAAAAGTTGAAACATAAATAAATATTTTCAATGTTTGTGCTTTACAGTGTGTAAAGAAAAGTTCAAAATTTACTTTTTAATAGTTTTATTTTTGTTTGTTCATTACTTTTTCTTCTTTTACACCCAAATCCAGATACAGTCTGGGCTAGGGCACCCTTGAGCTGTCCTGTCTAGCTTGCTGTTGAATAACAGATGCTGTCGACTGTCTGAAAAGCATCACTCAGGAGTAACTGAAGGCTTGGGTCAGACTTTGATAGCCAGTATGAGATGAGTCTACATATGGTGGCTGCCAGCAGGGTGAAGGGACTGACTTACTCGGCTGCTGTCACCTGCCTGCTACTTTCTTCCAAGTGGAAATTTTTGCCCCCCTCCCTAACCTCAGCCTCCAGCAGAATTGAATGTCTTGTTACTCATTAACATTATTCTGTCAAAATGATTTGAGTGAGTTTAAATACTTCGCGGTGAAATATTTTTTTTTTTTTTTTTAAAGCATGGATCAATTTTGACAGAACTGGGTTAGAAGAGGCTATGCCTGCAGTGATTCTAGCAGATGGGAAGGTGCAGCCATCTCTCTTGGGACAGGTGGTGAGGCCTGGATAAGCAGCTTGGGGATGTCCGTATGGGTAACCATTGGCACTGGATCTGCCACAGCCAGAAAAAATAATCTAACTGAGCCTTTCTTTAGTCTCACATTCAGTGCATTTTCGAGTTAACAAAAGGGTATAAGGTGACAGCAGCATCAGTGAAATAATAATATCACAATATCTGAAGAAATAAGTGACCCCAATAAAGGGAAGAATTTTTAGCTGTACTTTGTAGACTTTGGGGGTAAGGAGGAGTGGGTTTGTAACCTCTTTAATGCCTGTGATTAATTTGCCTTTGCAAGTTACGACTGCTGTTAAAGATTCAGTGCCTTCTCCCCTTTACTGAAGGTGTTGGGAACTTGTTGCAGAGATCTTCACACCTTCCCATTGCTGTTCCTGAGCCACAGGAGGATATTTCTCAGGATGTCAGTCTGTGTTACAAAGATAATGTTTGTTGAAGGAGTCCTCTCTCCTCCCATGTGCCTCTTCTCCTGCTCGTCTCTCATTCCTACCCCTACACCACAGTATATCAGCCTCTCCAGGGTCACTCATAACCCAGAGCCTTTCAGCAGCCCACCTTCTCACAGAGCCCCACAAACTGCTCTGTGGGTATTGCTGGGGAGGAAGAAAGCTGGTGTGGTGAAAGAGGAGAAGCCCAGGCTTCTTAAACTGGTTTTGCCGCTGAAGCCAGTGGGAAGTGAAGCAACCACAGAGAAAATAATTTCTCAATTTATTCTGGGGTAAATACATTAAAATGTTCTATAAATGATTTGGAAGACTGTGCAGATGATTGAGCACAAGTATGACATTGTTCAACTTTTTTAGGATGAATAGTCTATGCACATATATTATGGTTTTTACCATGACAAAACAAGAGCAACCAAATTTTGTATTTGGCTTTAAGACCCGTAGTACATTGCAGTATGATGTATTAAATATAATTATCATTGCCATTTACCTCTGAAAGTTTCTATTTAGAAGCATAAGAAAGAAAGCATTTACTTAGCATTTTAGCTCCTGTAGAAAAATTGCTCTTTTTAAAAGCCAGCTATTTTGACCCTGGCCAAGAGTACTAGAACCATTACAACATTGTTCTTTAATGAAAGTCATGTGTCATTTTGGTTAAAGGGTTTTAAAACCTGTAGCATCTGAACAACAGCTGGTCCTTTTGTACTGTTTCTTCCTATATTTGTAAAGCTCCTGCCACAACAGAATCCCAGTCATTTGAGAACAATAATAATACGAGCAACAATCGGTTCAACTGGCTAAGCACTGATTCACGATATTCTTTGTAGGCAGATTACTAGCAGGCAGCAATCCAAAACACTTCAGTGACCTTAAAAACGTTTCCAAGAAAATATTGCTGGTTTTAATAATGACTATGCAATATGTAGTAAACAGAAATGCAAGAGGTGAAGAGATCAACAAAGAGTTCTCAGCAGCACGAGTTTAACACGGGAAGCAATCGTGAAAGAGTAAGGTTAAACTGTTAGGTTAAAGCCAGAACGGAAATTGGGGCAAGAAAAAGAAAACATGGTGTCATAAAAATGATGACATCTCTATTTATACTAGGAAGATGACTCACGGTACAGTTGTAAAACCTGGGTACAAAAAGTTCTTGTAAATTCTAGAAAGTAAGGCAAATTCAGTAATCATGTCATGTTTTTACCGCAAATAGATCTATTTCCTCTTTGATTAAAAGATCAGGCAGCTGAAATGCATTCAGATAAAGCGTATGGCAGATCACATGCTCAAAATACTCAATGTAATTATGAAATAGAATAATGTGTCAGTGAGCCCAGGTTAGGCAGAGGCGGGTTTTTCTTTAATCAATGTACTTAGGCACACAGTGAGAAAAAAAAAAAAAAAAAAAAAAAAAGGCAAAGTTTTAAGTGAAAAGGAAAGCAAGTTCTAACTCTCTTTTATCTATAATACATCAACTGGTTAAAACAACTGAGGAAGTTGTCAGGACTATCTTTAGAGTTTCAAATGAGGAGAAGTACAAATGCTGCAAAAAGTTGAGTTCTCTGGATTTGTATCATTAAAGCTCTTGAGCACGTTCTTTAAGCACAAACATTCCCATGGAAATCATTGGGTGGCGACTTGACAGCTTGCAAGATCAGGTCCTTAAAATATTTATTTTCTTTCATTATTTTGCATATGTTTTGCGGGTTCTTCTACAGCAAGGCAGCAAGCTGCTACATGTCCTTTATAACTGTGGGTACAGAGGAATTTACAATGTAAGCTTTCTGTAACATATTTTGTGAAATCTATGCCACTACCTCAAATCTCTTCTGTAGATTTATTGTAGCACAGAAGTACTGCAAAACTAACACGATTCAGCCAAAAGGAGTGGGAGATACGTCTTCTTTATCACCAAAAGACATTTATTTGTGAGAGAGTTCATGGAGCAAGAGCCACGTATCACAAGGATTATTACTTCACATATGAGGTTGGGTAACTAATTAACAAAGCTGTATTGTTTACTGACTGAGTCCTGGCATTTTGTAAATGAAAGGAACCTCCTCTGAAGTTCATAAAGAAATATTCTGGCTGTCATCTTCGTAAAGGAAATAATCTGTTTTTATTTCTCAATAATAAAGTATTTCAAGATTATGCAAGTACACCAATGCAAGATGGTCATTAACTATTTAAATGTCGGAGTCTAACTACTCAATACTGTTTTTGTTTTAGTTCCTTCTGTTTCATTCATAAGATTTACCATTGGTTTGCACTTACAGCCTCCTCTTTGCTTCTAGTGAAAAAGAACGGACCTTTCAGATGCAGGCAGCTTCTGGCCTGCAATATGTAAAACTGCAGTTTGCTTACATTTCAGTGTAGCCTCTGTCCTTATTCTGTGTTCAGATAACATTTTGTGAAGTGGAATAACATCCTCTTCTCCATTGTTTCTGTTGATTCTGTGCCTTGGGATTTTGACAGGAAAAGGGGTTCCAGTTTAAAACCAGTCAGAGTTAGCAACTAAGGGTTTCAAGAATGCAGACTAAGCAATTATCACAGAAGTGGCCAGAGCATCTAG
Source organism: Anser cygnoides (assembly GCF_040182565.1). Taxonomy (NCBI): domain Eukaryota; kingdom Metazoa; phylum Chordata; class Aves; order Anseriformes; family Anatidae; genus Anser; species Anser cygnoides. The sequence continues at coordinate 34,027,741 of NC_089873.1, forward strand.
TCTGCATGTGGGTCCAAGATTCTCCAAAATTTTCCATTGAGCAGTGGTTCTGGTTACAGCTAACTTAATAATAACAGTTCCTTTTGACCTTCTTCACTGAGTCCTGTTTGCAGCATCTAGACAGCCCAAATCCTGATGTGTGCCAAAGACTTCCAGGCAACATAATAACAGGCAATTCTTATGCTAACGCTGCTGTCAGTAATAGGGAGTTTATCGCTGTACTTTAAGATACTGTAAGCTGAGAATAGACTGATGTGTTTTTGGATATTTCCTTTAAAAATGCAATGAAAAGATATTCAGGTCCAAAATCTACTCACTTGGCTTCTGGCAGTAGCTCTGCTGCAATAAATGCTTCTAAATGCATACACGTGCAAAATAAAATATGCCCAGAATTAATGCACACTTCTACTTTTTTACCTGGATATTTAAACCAATGCCAAGTGGGCAGGTTCTGGAATCCTTCTGACTTGCTGCTGTTCAGATAAGCGTGGAGCTATGCACTGGGACAGATGGAAAGGATTTTAATTTAGGGGAGAAGAAGTTATAGTCTTTCAAAATGCAGAAATTTGAATCACTGTAGTTACTATATATTTTGCAACACAAAAAAGAATCAATAAGCTTCATCCCCTGTGCATAGCAGGATCAGGAACAGCATTTGCTGACATGAGAATGCACCTCCTGTTTACTTTTTACATTAAAGATATGCCTTGTAAAACATATGCCTCTGGTAGCATATTATTTAGGATTCTTTAGAAGTTGTCTTGCTTTATAAATGCTGAAGTTTTCTTTCTTTGAACCTTTTACCCGTCAAGAATTAGCTTTTAATTTTTTTCAAACTGGCTTGTATCTGTGATGGTTCTTCATCTGGAGCCAGACTAAGGAGGTTGCCTAGTTTATTCTGGGGGTTATTTTTTAAAGTCTGTTTTAAAAAGTAACTCTTCTCTGCAAGAGACAGCGTAATTTTACAGATGAGATACAGTAGGCCGATTTCTTTTTAACATTCCTTTTTCATTTTTGTTGACTATGACTCTCAAGTAGCCAAAAGCAGGGGCTGCTTGGAAGATGCTGTTGGACTTGGAATTATCTGTGTCTGAGGAAGGATGTTTCTTATAAACTGATGGCTTTTGCTCCATCCTTTACATAAATACTATGGTGTTGCTCCAGTGGTGAATAATATCAACAAAACCTCCTTGACTTTAAGATGTTTTTGTGGGAGGAAAGGGAAGATCTGAGGTGTATGTCACACATGATGACGTGCCACAGTAACAGAAGCTAGGTTTAGTTTTAATTTTCCTCCTACTGCCAGTGGTGATGACCCTGAAGACTGGACTGTTACCATGGAGTGGCTGAATGAACCATTATTCCGGCCCTGTCTCTGAAAAGAGAATGCTCAATATTCATACTGAGCATTGTATTGGTACTTATCTATGTAAATTAGACTCTCTTTTTTTTTCTTAAAGAAATCCCCATTAACTATTTACAGCCATCTCAAATTCATTCAAAAACATTTCCTGATAATTTCTAGGTATTCTTTTTGATCTCTGGGTCCTTCCCAATGAATGATTTTTTTATATCTTTATTTAAAATTTACTTCTTACTCTGATCAGTTCTGTCATCAGTTCACCTATTAGCATATTCATGATGAATGAATGAAAAAGGGAGCATGAAGACCCCTAAACAAAATCAAACTGTAATTTAAGGCAATGCTTTTTGAATATTTGCCCTAACTATTCAAAATTCAGTGCTTCTGAACCAGAAGCGATAAACTCACAAGAGAGAGTGCTGGAAATAATCCACGGACATCCTGTTCTTATTAGAATTGGGCTGAGGCATTCTGACAGATTTTAAACCTGCTGAAACATTATTCATTAAAATTTTTGACTCCAGCATTACTGGGAGCACATCTTACTTATCTATCTAAGGGTGGTTACAAAAAAGTAAGAAAGACAGAAGTATATTTGGTGAAAAATAGGGTGAGAAAAGAAGCAGAGAGCTGCCTATGTGAAAAAAAGAAAGAGACACCCTGGGAAAGCAGCAGAGAGAAGAAAAAAATCCTAATTTTTGTAAGTATGTCTCTTTAGAACTGAGCCTATGCCAAACCTTGGACTTGGAGGCTGTTCTGTCCTTAATACATTGCACATGATTGTCTGTAGTTAGAAAAACATTTTTTGTGGGTTTTTAAAAATTGAATTATCCTTACATGAAATAAAACAAACTATGAGTTTAAATGGCAGAGTAAAAAGAGACCAAATTCATTTTGCAAACCTTTGGAGAGTTTAAAAATCCCTTAGGTTCACAAAAACTCAAAATCTGTAAGATTTGTATATTCCCAGAGTAGCATGTACAATGGACTTACTTCCACCTACTTTAATTAAGTTTTCATCAGACTCTTTCTGTTTGGTTAAGTGATTCTCCTCTCAAGACATGTTTGCATTAAGGGCAGGATGCAAAACGCCACATGGACACATCCTGTGCAATCCAGACAGAAGTCAGGTGAAGAGAGAGGTTGTAAAACCCGTGCAGTAAAGCTACAAGACTGTAGTCAGTTCAGTATTCCTCAGGAACACCTTTCTGCTCTTTATACAAAGTCTAGGCCCTTACCTTAGTGTTTTAACAGACTAACAGGGTCGGATTTTCAGATATTTCACTGCCTACCTAAGCAATGTGAAGCTGGCTCTGAGCATTAGCTCCAATTAGAAGAAGTAATGATTTCCGAGGGTCAGCCTTATCCCTGATACTTCTGGTACGCTGACTCCTGCAGTCCCTCTGACCCATGGAACATGCTGTAGGAGACTGTGTTTATATGTTTTCCTGAATTAAAGCATAATCCTACCCCCAAACTCCCAGTAATCTTAAATGGATGCCTAGGGAAGATCATAGGAGAAGGTGATCTGATTGCCTCTTAAGTCCGTATCTACTTTTGGCATCTTTGATGTTCCTTGCAATTAATCCCACCCATTTCACGAGAACTACATCTTCCAATTCCATTTTAATTCTCATTTGGAGCTTCATTTGATGTCCTTCAAACTTGAATGCGAAGTTACAGTAAAAGGTTGCTGCCACACTACCTTTTCCATGACACTTATTATTTTACACGCTCTGCCACATCCCTCCTGAGTCGTCTGTTTTCCGGACTGCAAAGGTCATGAACTATGTGATCATTTCCTTACGCAGAAGTTATTGCAGACCTCTGGCCATGCGTCCTTGCTCTTTCCCTGTTTTTTTCTGTATTATAAAGTATGTTCTCAGACCCATTTCTTTACTCAGCTTTGGAACTAACTCTGAAGTGTAGGTGGAGCCATCTTTCAGACAGGAGTTTTCCTTAGAGTTAGGTGCCTTTGTTATTCCTCTAAAGAATAATGTGTAGTGATTCGTTTATCTTAGGATACATTTATATATGTTCCTGTGTGTGAGCATACGTGAGCACTCAAGATTTTCTTCACCTGCTCTTCTACCATGGATAGTAGCTTCCACAAAGCTGCTTATGTGTTACTGTACTGGAAGCAGGATTAGGAATTTGGGTGTCCTGCCTTCCAGACCAGTATGTGACCCCTTGACCAGAGAGTCACACAATCTCTTGCACTCCTGAAATGATGGGATAAGCACTTATGCCATATATGCTGTGGCTACTCCAAGAACACCCTTACAGCAGCATGGCCACAAGCCTCCTGCTTCAGGCAGTCTCTGAGAGATGGCAGAGGTGGGTCAGCACTTTGGGAAGTGGGTGCAGCTTGTCCTTATCTGTAATTGCTAAGCTATTGTGTAACAGGATTTTGCTCTTCCTCCTCTAAATGAAATAGCAGCTGCTGTGGTACTTCCTCTGGTGCTTCCTCCTGTGGAGGTATTGAGCGTGTTCATGTGCCACACAGGGCTAGGAAGCATGCACAGTGGCACTGTAGTATCAGAGGACATGGGTCACAGAGCAGTTGCTGATGTGTTCAGACAGTGACCTTGAGCTGCATGCGGACAGGACCATACACCAAAGAACTCTGAGGACAAAGACATAGGTGCACACAGGATTAGGCAGGAAAGATGGTGTTTCAAGACCTTCTGTTTGCGCTTAGGTATTTAACATTTGCTTACATCCAACTTAGATGCCTAAGATCTGATGAGAAACTAGCTTTTATCCTCCATATACATTAGTATTTCTCCCTTACACAAGCAATTCCTCATGTGAGGTGGGTGGCTACACGAACACGGGTAGACTATTTATACTCTGATGCTATATTATTTGAGACTAAGTCCACAGTTTAAATGTATCCATATTAGAAGTTATTATATCGTACAGAAAGTTGTTGAGCAACTATTGCATCATCATAGGTGCCTACATCATATGGCATTTTCAACACGGATATGAGGTCAGTAATGTCCTAGGTGCCTGACATAGGCTGACTTGGAGACAGATGCTGCAGTAAGGAGCTGTCTCTACAAGATCACAAAGATGGTATTACTGTTATCCCTGCTTACCTTGGGACCTGGGACACAGAGAGATTTTGACTTACCTAAGTCAAGGTCACTTAGAAAGTCTTTGATAGAGCCAAGACATGACATCTGTTCTACTGCATCCCACTATCATTATTGGCCACCAAAGCCCTTTTCTTTTTCGTTATTCAAATCTTTTGGAAGAGTTGTGATCACTGTTCATATGCTTTCTACTCTCCTCCTGAGAACAAAACAAACCCTTTTTAGGGAAAACAGAGGAAGATATTGATGGTTCATGGAGCTAGTTAGGATAATCTTTCTTTTAGTGACTCTTCTTTTCCTGTAAGCACCTCCGAATCTTATTGCTCTCCATGGAGTAGTTTTATAAAATAATGGGTGAGCTATCTCTTCTGCGAACTGTAAGGGCTGTCTGCTTTTCATTTAAAGAGGAAGTAAGTCAGCTTTCACATCCTTACTTGAGGAGACCTGGTTTAAAATATTGATGATTGGAAATGAACTGCAATAGAGATAATTCAGTTTAGAAATATGTTATAGAATGCTGACATTGGGATTTATCTCCACAACTAATGCAAGATTCAGCTGTGTGTTTGTTGTGAAATTTCTGCTCATTCTTATCTAGTGTGGCAAGACAAGTTTCTGGACAAGTATCTGTAATGTAACTATGAGCTAAGTGGGTAAAATACTGGACTGAATTGATATTAATGAAAGCATGTCAGATTTTTCTTAGTTTGGGGCTTTGTTCACCTGTTGTGTGTAAAAACAAAAAAGGGATGGGGAGAGGATTCATCTTTTTCAGGAGAGGAGAGGTAATGGTTTAATGTGAAGTTATAGAGCTGCTCCAGCCAGAGCAAGTCACCTTGACTTCTGGTCGAGTGTCCTCAGAGGTGTCAAAAAAGAGGCTGGAGCTGTGTGGGTGCTGATCCTCTCACCCACTGGGGTCCCATGTGGTGGTGTTGAGAGGAAACTTTTTGGATGGGGCCCATCTCAATGTGTGTAATGACGTACATTAAAGCAGTGTTGCTGATTTCTCAGAGGAAGCTCCCCGGCGTGTGGAAAGTTATTGTGTCTCTTTGGTGGTGTGCTGGTTCTCCACTCAGTGGGATCAGGGGTGAGAGAGGTGGTGGTGACGGCAGAGAAAATTCACATGTTGCACAAGCCCACATGGGAGCTCCCCCTTCTTTGTATGCAAAAGAATAGGGGCTAAAATTCATGGCAAGTTAGAGGAGAAGAGGCTCATTTCTCACAGGAGTACAAAGAAGAAAAGAGCATGAGAGCTTGTCTCTGAATTTGCTCTGAATTTCAGTCTCCAAATATATTGATTTGTGCATAGAATTTTTGGGTGAGGCTTTCTTTACGAATGCAGAAAGACTTTTCTGTAACCTTGCATGGTAACTTGTAAAATAACAACACCTTTTTATGTACAACCATTTGAACTGAGTAGAATTCATAATTAAAAATGAAATAAAAACATCCTTAAACTAAATGTGCAACACTGAGATCAGTATACCTTTCAATGAGCAGAATAGCAGGTGCTGCTCTTCTTTGGGTCATAGCAACCAGTTGGTCAATGTCAACAGGTACGTTATAGCACCAGATTGAGCTATGAAGATGTCAAGGTAAGATTTTCTTTTTTGATATGTCATCATGAAATTCCATCTAGAATGCATTCCCCACAGGGGGGTCTTAAACTAGAAATCCAGAGATACCTGGAAGTAACTTTAAATAATGAGAAAAAATGGTAACAATAAAAATAGTTTGTTCTTCATGTAAGGGAAAATAAGTGTTTTCCCAAATATAAATCATTGCCGGTAACATCAATTTCAGGAAGATAAATATAGTAAATGCTTCACTGTGCAAAAGTATGCATTTATTATAGTCTGTATGAACATTTTTGTGCCCATGAGTACAGAATAAGGAATTCTGTTCTTGGAATCTTAAAAGCTCTAGTGTTGGTGAATACATGAGGAAAATGCTGCTAACAAAAATCAATTTTTTTTTCCATCCATTTCCTCTTTATTCCCATTTAAGTGACTAGTGTTAGCATTATTGTTCACATATATTCATGCACAGGAGCGTATATTCTCAACTTTCCTGCACTGAGTAGCTGTGTGTACATGAACACACAGTTGCTATCATGTTAAAAGATGGTGCAATGACTTCTGTCCCAAGTATTCTCTTGCCAATTACTCTTTTCTGGAGTGAAGTCACATAAATGTCCTTTCCAATTTCCTTTGTTTAGTAATGTATAAGCAGTTACATCCTACTATTGAAATTATTATTATTATCTTTTGCTTAATGTTGAACAGATATAATATGCATTATACACACTAATATAATATACATTTTATAAAGGGACTAGTGCTTGTTTTTAGCTATTCTTGTACAAAAAGTGAAGAATGAATAGGGACATACCTAGTTATATAATTTCTGATGTCTGCCTTGAGTACTGTAACCTGCTAATGTCAAATGAAAAGCTGCACGGTTATTCTTGCAAAGTAAGGATACAAGAGTAGAACTACCAAAAAAGCATTGGAATATGAGGAAAGGTATATAATAAAAAATTATTGTCAGCTACATTAAAAAAAATACTAGATTTAACTTAATGGTATGTTCATATCTGAATTGATATATACACTGGTTTTGAAGAAATTTAGCAAATGTTATTTTATAGCACAGACAACTTTTAGAACATAAATTGTGCAACTCATTGGTCAGACTTTTTTTTTTTTTGGGGTACTCTGGTCAGAACTATTGTTTGAAAGATTTGTGCGTAACATCCTGCAGAATGTATTTTTCATTCTTATGTCTGCAAAACAAGAGTTGTTTTCATTTATACAAAAATAAAATAAAACCACTTAATCAAAATAGTGCATAAAGTAGCTCTGAACCAGATAAGGATGTAATATGTTTTGGAAGCAATTGTCTGTTTATTAAATAACAATGATTTGCCTTTAATTTTGTGCCTAAGCATTTATTATTTTCTCATTTTACAGAGACACTTCATGACAATGCTGTTGATTCTATTGCTACTGGAGTGTTAAAAAATTCTGCTACTTATAAATAGAAACTTAATGTGGGTTATAGTTCTTACCAAAGTTGAAAATAAACTCTCACTAGGTTATGGTGTCTCATATAAGAAATCATTGAGATCACTCATGATTCTATGAATGACCTACCTTTTCATCTGAGAGCATTGGGAAAGTGCAAAGGCAACACAGTTTGTTTTTCTACTGCACCCCATTTGTAGGCAACAGTACTGCAGACGAATATGCTGTAAAAAGAAACAAAGTCTGAAAGTTAATACCTCAGGCGCCAAACACATGTCTGTGAAAGAGGAATGCAACCAGACATTTCTATGTGCAGTACATTAATTCCTAATAGGCCCTTTCTCTTTTACAAAGGTCAGATTATTGGACAGAAGAGGATCCAGTCCCGTACAATGTATACTACCTACCTTAATGTGTGTAGAGGAACAGCATGGTTGTGTTTTCTTGCTGTGGGGTTAATACCCCTTTAAGTGGTTAATACTTCCGCTTGTAACTCAGGACAATCCAATCGTCAGCCCTATGAGAGCTGCCTACATGCAAATCTGGCTTTTTAATTCTTGACAAATAATTCTCTGCAGCAAAGTGCTGGGTGCTGCTGTAACAGCAGGGGGATGGGACGCTGAGGAGGATGATGCATGCAGGAAGGCTCATACCCCGCCTGTTAAAGCCTGGAGTTTTGTTCCATACAGCACTCATTTTTCAGTCTCCTGCTTCCCTTTTTAATTGCTGATGACATGACAGAAAACATCGGATTGATAATTCAGGTGTCTGGAAGCAGGGCATGACAGCAGTCTTGCCTTGACTTCAAGATGGCACTCGTGAGGTTCTGCCAGGGGAGAGGCCAAGCCTGAGCACCGTGGAGAACAGAGACGCTTTGTAGTTGGCCTCCCTGCTCCTGCACAAGTGCACAAGTTTCTGCCAGCTGCAGTGACAGTGCCTGGTTGTGGCCAGCTGTCCTGCAGGGACCACCAATTTACATCACTTAAACCCCCAATCAACTGAGAAAATGCAGCCACTTTTCTGTGTTGTCAACCACAGCTGAATTTATAGAAGAATATGAAATGTTAAAAATAATAAGCAGGTCCTTCAGTTATTTACTCTGTCAGGACACATTTCATTTTTTTCTCTAAATTGGTGCTCTTAATTTAGATTTTGGACTAATTTATATCACTGTTTTCATATACAAACAACCAACCATGCAGCTTATAACGGCAGGACTCCTGTGTGCAGTCCTGGTTTGTCAAAATTCCTCTTGTCTTCTAAAATAACTTTTCTCAACTAAGAACTACAAAATTTGGTCATGAAGCCAAATTTATGCAGGATATAAACTTTAACAGGCAGCATAGTGTTATTAGATTACCTTTTGTCAAGGGAAGCAGCATGGAACAAGAACAACAGAGCCTGGAATTTCTCACTGCCTTTATTACCCAAAAACTTGACAAAGACCAAAATCATTTTTAACATAATTATTTTTTTTTTCAAGAAGGAAATTGGTAGCATACAGTGTGAATTTTTGATTCAATGATAATTTATGACTATATTTCTCTACAAAGAAGTAATCAGTATATAAAACTTGTGATTAGCATAGTTTAGCCATTATAGATTTCACGTAATTTTGATTATTATTTTTCTTTGCATTGTTTCTCTAGCCTTTTCAGAACCACCTGAGAGCCCTAAATGGTGAATATAACATTTCTCTACTTAGATGATTCTTGTTGAAAAGGCAGTGGCTTTTATGATGTAGTGAGAATGGAAGCTGTGCAGAAAGTTTAATAGAAATATGATCATATCGGAGAGTTTGAGTCAGGTGTGTCTTGTTGACTCAGACTGTACCATTGACTACGAAAATTTTAGGGAAGGAAGAGAAAAGCAGGTTCTGGAATTTCTACCTGGTGTCTCACCCATCACCCCTTTGGCATGAGCAAAATTTGTGCTAAAGCACAAAAGGTGCAGGATGTGAAATCTGCAGATACTCAGAAAGACATATTTTAGTGTTATGTAATGAAATCTGATGGGTGGAAATGCCCTTCAAAGGCCGTTTCCTTCTCTTGAACAACAAATGCTGTCATCAGCTATTTTTGATTAGCCAGTGAATTATGGTCCTGTCATGGCAATGGGGCTCTGGTTACAAATGTTCCTTCAAGTGTAGCAACAGGAATGTCATCATGAGCAGAACTTGGCCACCTGCAGTGGCACAGAGTGCCACCAATGGCACTTGTTGGCATGCTCCTGATGAAATGCGGGGTCAGGAGTCATCTTTGTAGAACATGCCTGAGCCTTAAGCACCCATGGCATTGTCTGTGGTTGTAATGTTCTCATTGCTCAAAGGCAACGCAGTCACTCCTAGAATACACGGTTTGGAAATGAGGGAAAAGTGGAAATGACAAATCCTCAATCAGCAGTAAAAATTTTCTGCTCTTGTCTCTTGGCTACCACATATAAATGTTTCTAGAGAGAGTGCAAAAGCTTTTGGGGTGGCAATCCAATATATTGTGATGTTACTCTACAGAAAAAAATCGCATTAGTCTGTACAAAAAGTGGAAAACTTAGACATAGGAACAACAGATTTGAAAGAAATGCAGTTCCTAATTTCCACCTTCAAATGAGACTACGCAGTACATGATGTTTATATTTCTTCAGTAGTACAGTGGGTAGGGTAAGTTACTGTTCTTACTTCCATTTTCCCGCAGCAATCTAAGCAGTTTAATTCCTTGCTGTTCACACTTTTCAAATACTTTGTAAGAGTTACCATATTTTTCTTCTACCCTCAGGCTATGTGTTAACCTCTTTACTCTCTCAACATACATTAGTCTCTAGTTCTTTTATCTGCACTGTTGCTCTTTGCTGAATTCATTCCAATTTGTGGCTGTCATTCTGGTATTGAGGTATCCAGATGTGTATACAGAGTCATACAAGACAGATCAGCATATCCTCATTCTGTACCAACAGCACTGAATTATAATTTTTTAGGCTTATAAACATTTTGACATTCAGCATCAACTCAGTCTTTTCTACTAGGGCTGCTCCTTCTCAAATGGTTTAGAGTTTTTATTTCCCATATGATTTTTTTCTAAACCAAATACCACTTGGTTATTTTCCACCATTATTTTTTTTTTATCTAACGGTTTCATTTGTGAACACTGATCCAGTTTTGATCTTTATCTGGCATGTCACTCATCGTTAGAAAAGCAGCCTTCTTTGATGAAAGCAATTGCTGGATCTAGACTTATCACCATTTTCAAAGAGAAATTCATTGCTGCTTGCTCCTTACTTCCACGTCTTATTCTAGGAAACTAGATACAACTGAGCTTTTCACTGACCCATGGGACATTCACAAACCACCTCCAAATTCAATATATGACTTTGCAGTGCTTCCTGGTCTTTCAGGAGGTTTGATGTCTGTAGTCAAACCAAAGCAAAGACTATTAGGCAAATTAGAAAAGAAGGACAAAAACAACTGCTGCTAACTCTGCACGGGCTCCTGCTCAAGCAACCAGGGGTGACGAGCCCAGGTAGCAGTCAGAGCCATCGCCTGCACACTGACTCTGTCCTTCCAAGACAATGGAGAACAACCCCAAAAGCCCCACCTGGGCTACGTGCTAGCACCTGTGCCAGCAGCAACTTTGCTCCTGTCAGCCCCCCGCAATAACACAGCTGCTCTGTGGCACGGGGAAGGCCAGAGGCATGGGTTAGAGCTGCGCAGTGAAATGCACTCCCACGAGATGTAAGGATGGCCATGAACCTCCAACTGCAAAACTCCTTCCTTTGATTTAGCACTTGCCTCAGATTCTCTCATATGCAACAAACAAGTTATTTATTCTAGTAGCTGGAAGGGGAGAAAGAGGATTTGTGTTTGCTTGAGTATTTTGGTTGTACTTTGTTATTATGGTTGAGTGGGTTTTATGCTTACCTAAACAACCAGAAATATTCCAAAATACCCTGGTTAACCAAGTAATTTCGTTAACACTTCAATGGAGATTTAATTTAACTCACCATTTTTGAGCAAACATTTTTCTACAGATTAAATAACACAGTTGAGTTCTTCAGCTGATACCAAACAGTGTGCAGGACGTGAATCTCAGGACAGCTGGACTCACGTAAACCACAGGGAAGCACGGAGTGTTTGGCTGCTGGTCTTGTTGTCCATCACCTCCATGCTCCTTGCTCTGTGCCCACTGAGGACTTCACCCTGGTGCCAGCAGCCTCCTACCCAGGGTACGGTGGGCACGGAGGGCTCAAGCCTTGCCTCACCTCCCAGGCATCCCCCTACCTAGGGAGAGGGGCAAGTGAGCCTTCGTTTCACTTGGGTGAGCAGACCTAAGGGCAGAGCTGTGACTCCCATCTGAAGAACTGTTTTCCAACATCCTGATTTTGGCTTTGTTGTTAGGAATAAGAATGATGCAACTGCTCAGAAATGTTGAAGCAAAAGAACCGTCTTTAAAAGTAATTGCTTCCTCCCTTTGTAAACTGACTACTCTTCGAGCACTGCGAATCACTGTAATTAATCCTTCGTACAAGTTACTGTATATATGTTGCATTGTTATGTTTACTCAGATGTAAAATGCATTATTCTTTACAAGGTCAGCGTATAAATCCACTTCGGTCTCTATGACAGGCACAGGCAGCTCTGAACCAAAACATTAGGGGGAGTGTTAAAAAGCTAGTTAGATGCCAATATGTTAATTAATTAATCACAGGCATGTTTCAAAGCATTCTTCACACATCAGGTGGGGCTCCTGGGCTATTATGAAATGCCAAACTTCCCTTGGGGCTTTGAGGATTGCACTTCTAAATTCCTCAGAAGTTCAGGGAAGTAAAAGGGTATGTTTTTGGTATGAGTCACTGAAGTGAGGTTGGAGATAAAGAGTTCTTATTTTGTTTTATATTATGGGGGAGCAGAAACCACCAAGCATCTCAGGAAGGAACAAAGTGGAAAGCAAAGAAGTATTTTTCTAAACCTGTAAGCCTATTTTTCTAAAGTCACTTATCTTTTAATTTAAAATTAATCTTAATTTTTCTGAACTCAACTTTAATTTCAAGTCTCTGGTGTATATCAAACAACCTTCTCTCAAGTTCTGGGGAGAAACCCATGGTTACCCTTTGTACTAGCTCCTCATGTAATAAAGGGTGAGTGAACATAAGTAGCTTTTGCTGTTCAGTACCAAAAACTTTCAAACAATGAATGATTCCCTTTCTTTCCACAAACAAAACACTAGCATTTCTGTCCATGAGCCTACAAGGCTAGATCTGTAGATCTCCCTGATGCTCCTTGACAACTAAATTATTTTTTTTGGTAGTAAAAGAGCAATGCCTATCAAATAGTTTCATTCCATTTCAGTGGAGCTCTGAGTTGAACAGGAAATATCATCAGACTTGAAGAAAGAAAAATGAAAGAATTAGCAGACTCGATGACTACAGGGATTTCCTATTATTATTACTTTTTTTTAAGCCACACTGTTGTAGTGTTGGTATGTGTTGCAGAAGTGTAATCTGCCCAGGGAAGCTCCTCAGCTCTATAGCTGTGTGGTCAGCCCTGTGCCGTGAGTGCAAGGTGGCACCTGGAAGGTATCAGTGGGAGGTTCAGCTAGAGAGACTGACTAATGGCCTGTGCCAGCCAGAGGCTGGAGTGTGTCTGGGGCCCACAAACAGCTTCCCAAAGGACAACACTGCAAGGAAGGGGTGCGTGAAAATGTTGGTGATGTCTGCATGCACAGGTAGCAACCTGTGCTGTCACCCTCTGTTTCATCCCAGTCTCTCAAGCCAGAGGAAAATAGGTAGTGAATTGTGGGCCACCTGCTCGGCCTAAAACTTTCACTTTAACTGGCAGGAAGAGTAAGTGTAATGGAATTTTTTAAGGGTTGGGCAACTCTGTTTACATCTGACTCATATTGCATGTAGATTCATGAAATCTAAAGCGATTCCTGGACTAGATACAGAAGAGAAGCGCCTCACATGTCAGGACAAAGCTAGTACTATGTGGCATGTTAGTGCTGAGGGAAGGTCACTCAGTTTCGAATTTTTTCTAATTAGCATTCCCACTCAGTATCTCATGCTTTACCTGCGGCAAAGTTGTGTAATGCCCTGGGAACGCTGTTCTGCTTTCCCAGCAAAGGTGCAGAGGAGAGACAGCGTTCAGAGAACCCCTCCTAAGTCCTGCACAATTCAGCCTGGAATATGTTCAGGCAGGACTGTGGGAGTGCATCCAGTACTGCATAGATATCACTGATGAAATTAGATATCCAAATAGTTGGATATGATTCAAAGAGTTCTCAGTCCACTGGAGAAATGAGAAAAGCAGAAAAAGCTTTTCTTCCTTTGGAAACTTCACAAAAACTCCTTAGAATGAGATCTTTGAAACCCAGCGTGCAGTTAAATTGCTTTGTGAAAGGTGCCTTGTTTCTCAAGAAAACAAAACTCCAACAGAACTTCAAATATTTTGGTTGAATTCTTCTGGTTTGTTCTAAGATTTCAGTTGATGGTTTAAGAAAATGTCATCTGGAAAGGGGAAAAACAGAGATGAATGTTGGTGTGAGACAAGAACAACCTTTCACCTGGATTTGTTCTGCAATAATCATGGGAATACAGGCATAAACTCAAACAAATATGGAAAGGGAGTGGCTTATTCAAAGCCTTATAAATAAAGTACAAAGGTATCACAATGGGATCTTTAAACTTGGTAGAGCATTTGGTAACCAGGAAAGATTTGGCAAGGATCTCTTATTTACATTCTACTGGATTCAGCTGTTTTTAGCTTATTTGCTTGTTGCTTTCAGCTGAAATGGCTAAATGAAAGCCCACAAAAGAACTCCGCTGTTACAGATCTAAAATAGATAGGTATTACTGTGTATTCTTGAGTGTGGTAGGAGAATATCCTGGATTAAAATGTTAAACAAATATTCTAATAAAGGAATTGACTTTTTTTTTTTTTCCTGTTAAGGTGGTTGCAAAAGAAGTGTGCAACAAACACAGATCTGTCACAACTGCAGGAGTAAAAAAATGTAGAAGGAAGGACTTAAAATAGTTGTAAGTTTTGACTTTTAATAATGTTTTGTATTTATTTTTTCTAGAACTGTGCTGCCAAGTGGCCCGTAATTTACAGAGCTGTCATGAACTTTAATGCAGTGGAACAGATTGTTTTGAAAGAAACTACAGAACAAAACTTGGTTTTATGTTACTGGAAAGAAGTGTGCTTTCTTTCAGTATCAGCAGGCAATCAGAGTTTCTATGGGCCTGGTGTTAACAGAGTTATAACAGCATGAAACTTGAATAATACGGCGATGAATGAGCCTGCAGATTGGCGATGTTGGGGGGGAAATCATGTGCTTTGGAACGGAAAGATGTTTGGTAGCAAGGAGGATGCTGCCACTATATATGGTCACTCCTTTGTTCGTGTTCGTTCAGGAAGAGCCACGCCTTGGACGCTTCATGGGTTGACACTGCAGGGTGATAACTGACTGTCACTTCTCTGTATATGTGGGAAGAGCACTCTAATGCAATACAGTGATTTGGACAGGCCTGTTTGCATGTTGCAGCTTGTGTTATTTTCATTTCAAGCTTGCGATCACAAATAAGAACTGAATTTCTGCACCTCTGTCCATTGGCATTGATGGAGTGGGGTTTCTCAGCAACCATCTCTGAATAATTCTGGAAGGATTTGTGTCTGCAACATAACCACTTATTTACATTAGTAAATAGCTTATCTTTATGACTGCTTTATATCTCTACCTGTCACTGAAATCTGCATGTTTTCTTTCCATTGACAAATAGAGTTCCCTGACAGCAAATGGAAAATACCCACTGATATAATGGAATTGAGGATTAACCCATTGTCACTAAGCAGAGAGAGAAATGGGGATAGACAAATGAATCAGGTGGGAAAGAGGAACAGAGGCTACATCTATTTCAGGAAATGAATTATTATATAGTAATTGACTCGTAAAGCTTAATTATTTTAATTAGATATTACATAGATATATACACATTGCTTTTCAAAAGTGGCCTTGAGGACATAAGCTGCTGCCATTTTGTTTTCTCTTGAGCATTTGCCTGTGCTTGACTATTGAGCCTGGCAGACACCCCAGGTCTTGCACGTCCCAGCAGGCACCTTCTGGCTGCTCCTGAGCTGGGGATTTGCTCTTCACGTGGGCCATGAGCGTGGCATTGATAATGGCCTCCAAAGACAGCCTGTATTCACCCGTCATACTACCCACATTGATACAGGATGAAAAAATGGAGAAAGCACTACGCTTATCTTCCATTATGCATCTCCCTTCTTGGTGATTTCCCACTTGCCCTTGGTCTTACTGAAGCCCAGCAATGGTGTTGTGTGCCACCGAAAAGGAGCCTGACTCCATCTCCCCAGCCTGTGGCTAAGGGACGTGGTAGAGCAGCACCTGGGATTAGCAGGCTTCTGCCTCGGAGATCAAGGGTCAGAAAAAATAGTTTAAAAAGATGGACGATGCATTCCAGCAAAACTTGATTTCACTGTGGTGCCAACCCTGCGGAGAGCAGCATGAGAAGATTGACTACTTCTCTGGGTAATATTTCAGGTGACTTATTGCATTAATTTAACTGACAAGACACAGAATCAGCTCAGTGATTTTCTCCTGCCTGAGTGGGTATTTTGTGAGAAATGTGACAACTATATGTCTTTCAACCTGGATCACAGCCTGTATCCAATGCACGTCACAAGCAGATAGAAAAACTGTTCGGTGCTAAGACTTGGTCTTATATGCCTACTGTAGTTACTGCAGTGAGGACTTGGACCTTTATTTGGGTTGTATTTGCATCTAAAGAGCTGTGATAAAAGGTCTGAGAGATCAAAACAAAAAAAAAATAAAAAAACGTAGTCATGGTAACCTTCAGAAGTTCCCATGCATGAAAGAAGTATGGGGGTTTAGGAACAGTCAAGGGATGGGCCATATACCCAGTGGTGGGGCAAGGTTTGTCTGTTGCTCCTGGTTGGTAGATTACTGAAATCTGTCCTTCTACCAGTCTCAGCTATATAGCGTGGCTGATTGATGAGAGTAAACCACTATTGCTTCTGAATTGATTGTTTGGTCTTCAAGAGTCCATCTTTTATGCCCGTAGGGGGTCTAAAGACCTCTTCTCTGTTCAAAATTCCACCAGATTTCTTTTTACCCAGTGTCACATCTCCCAGGGTGTGTTCATGTAGCATTTTAGTTTGGATCAGGAACGCTTTTTGCAGCAAGCATTCCCATCGTCACCACCTGCTGTGCTTTGAGTCAAGCTGCCAGTCTTGGAGCACGCAATTTGATCGAATTCCTTCTGCATGAAGCTAATCCTGTCGATGTTCTCCAGAAGCACACCTAGTGGGACATGAGGTCAGGCTACAGCTAATCCAAAGTAAACCTTAAAATGCACGTGGTGTGGTTGCTGGGTCCTCAAGCAACAACTCCCTTGCTCGACAAATCTGCCTCTGTTGGGGCAGAGAGTTTACAAAAGAGATTTCTTCGCCTTGTTGTGTCTCCTACTTTCAGTAGCTCTGTTCTGGTCATTCCAGATTGTTCCTTCCTTTCTTCAAGTCCTTCCTCAAAACTGAACTTCTTCACTCTTGCACTGTTGCTTTCCAGTCACAAGCAGGCTATCTCTGAGCATGGGGAGAGCATCAAGCAGGCCGCAGAGTGGCCAAGAAGCCGCAGGTTGAGTGTCTGCATTTTTTTGGAAGGAATTAATAAGCCGGACAAAGGGGAAGGTTGGGCTCCTAAGAATTTTTCTGTCTCCTGTTCTTAGTCCTCACCAGCCATGAGATTTGCTCTCTCAGCTGGGTGGATGTTTTTATAATTTGTTTTTAAATATGTGTGTTTTATTAAATTTAAAAGGAGCTAGTTTCAAAACGGGATACAGTGCTCTAGACTGAGGTCTCTGCTGGGCAGAGGGTGTGTATGTGATTCTCGCTGTCCCACATGAGCAAAGTCCACATGTTTTTACTGACCAAAAAGCAGCTAATCCAGTGATGTTGAAGATGGTTGGAACTCGGTTTCTGCTCCCGAAAATGCTGGTGTGTATTTAACCTTGTGCATGGGAGTGGTACGGATATATATTGACTACACACATATTTTGGGACCTTCAGGGAGCAAGGTGCTTAGCTAGTTAAGTACAGACGTGCACATAGAATAAGAATGATTAAACTTGGCTGCATGAAGCCCTCCTCTGGTCCTTCTCCTCCTCCTCTCCCCAAGTCTTCCCTCCAAAAGTGCATTAAATGACTTCCAAACTAACATGTTCTAGGGATTGTGACTATTTGAGATTACTATACTTCCCAAGCTCTGGAGGCAATTATCATTTGGCCTTATCCTTCAAAGTATGCTAGCTGGGTACAGTGCTCTTATAACTGCATGCCTCTGGAATATTCCTTACATAACTCTCAAGTTATGAAAATACAGTGTTTGATTTTTACAGGCAATGAGATTGTTTGATCTATTGTTTCCTGTTAAATACACCATACCAAATTCCATCCCATGGGAACTGAAGCCAGTCAGTAACTGAGATGTGGATTTAGCCCATTCTCTTCTGGGAAAATCAGGATCTTTGAAATTGTGCTTGTTAAGGGACAAATTCTTGTGCAGTATATTGGCTACTATGTGTGTATCAGAATTTTAAATGCACTAAGTTTCCCATTCAAACTTGTTGAACGATTTAACTTACCGAGCAAAAACAAATATATGTTTTTTCTGTACTCATTGATCCTGTCTTTTGATGCCATGCCCATTGTGCTACAATGTGTCTGGAAAACAGCCCATGATATTTCTTGGGGCAGGAAATAGTTATGCCTGTACAATAATGTTTTACAGTGCAAATGATCAAAAGATTACCAACTTCATTTTCAAATCAAGTCCAAACAATAACAGAAGCTGTCAAGCTACTGTACTTTGTGTCACAGCTTCTCAGGAATATGCCCAAAATTCTGCCATCACTAGGTATGGTTCCAACACTATACCAACACTATACGGTTTGGTGCCTGAACAGATGTGCTGCAGGCTGAGAAAGCACAAAACGAAGTGTAAAATGAAACAAATTTAGCAGTGAAGCATATCTGTAATGAATAGCTCTAATAGATACAGTCCTGCCTGTAAGTTGCCCTAAAAGAAGCAATATGTTGAGCGAGGGTGAGCAAGAATTTCTGTATGTCCTTTAATGATAAGTTACGTAGTTTCCAGGTAGCTGCATTCAGGGCTGATAATCAAGCAAAACCTTTTTCTTATAACACATGATTAGACAGTGGAGTTCATTCCCACTGTATGCTTTAGAAAATAATAGTTGGCAAAATGGAACAATTCATGTGAAAGTTCAGGTAGGCAGCTGCCGTATAGCAGTACCCTGAGAGACCATAGCAATGAGTGCAGAAAAAAACACAGGCTGTGAAATGCTCTGCCATTCTTAATGGTTAGGATAACTTCAGTGGGAAGCAGAGTCTTTACATCAAGCTGTTGAAAGGGCTCATGTATCATTTTTTCTTTAATGTGGTAGTGGTACTACTTGGGGCTAATGAACTAGCTGGAGTAGAGAGCTGGTTGCTTTTGACAAATCCAGCATTTTCCTTTCATTTTCCTTTCCCTTCTGTCTACAAAAATGTGTCATTTTGATTGTGCTGAGAGGAGGGTTTTGTGCAGGCTTCATAATTTATCAGTGTAGTTTCTGAGGGATATAGTTGTGTGAAGATCTCCTTTCTTCAGGAGACAAAATAACCCACAAACAACAGCATTAACTCTCACCTCTCAGGCTTTTTTACTGTCTGTAAAGATCTACAACTAAACTGCACACAATATGGGTTTGATTAAAGCCTCTTGAAATATACTCTGTTCTAAAAGGAATTTGGTTTCTTATTCCTTATTTTTGTAATAATATAATATTTATGGTCTTGGGGCAGTTTTAAAGTAAGGTATCTATACAGTCTAATATCAGTAGCTGACCGGTGATGCCATTCCAGTTATGGGGTCTTTGATGAGCCCAGGGACCAGAGTGCCCCAGTGTCCTCTTTCTCCATGGTGCTGCAGCAGCAGAAGAATGCTCTGCAACTGCTCTGGCTTCTCCTCCTTTGTAGCAGGAGGGAAGAAGAAGGAGTTCACAGAAACTAGGAGCCGTATTTTCTGTCCCTGCCTTCATCTGTCCAAGGCCACCACTTCCATCGTGTGACTGTCACACAGCGTGTGTGGGCACAGGTAGGAGTTTCTCTCTGTGGTGTGAAACCTGGCAGAAGGGAATGGCAGCCACACAGCTTTCTCCTCCGCTCCTTCTGTGCCTTATTTACACTTCTGGGAATTGGGCTTCCGAGGAAAAATGCTGGAAACAGATGTTTTCCATATGGATCTGGGGGGCATACCAATTGTGCGTCGTGGTGAGACTGACTTGCTCTGAAAGTTGCAGTGACCTAAGGATGCCCTAAGTAGCTCAGAGTTCTTGAAGGAGTGAGTGTGTTATTGGGGTGAGAGCTGTCTGAAACCTCCTGAAAGCTGATGGCTATAAAGGCTGTCTTTTCCTTACAACCAGTGTAGAAACCTGAAGTGGCACTGACAGTTGAGGGTGACACAGGATGCATTGGAAATTACCTGGGACGTGAGCTGTATCACTGCAAGGGCTTCAGAAGGGGCGGAAAGCAAGGGATAGGATAGGTCTGGGTGTGGGCTGGATAACTGTGTAGGCAGTGAGCTGGGATACCACAAGAGCAGGCAGAGACCACTGGAGAAAGCCAAGAGTGGTCAAATGAGCTTCAGTAGTGGGGCCCTGAGAGGAGAAAAAAAAAGAAAAACAAAAAGAGTAACGTTCACACTTTTTGGGTGAAGTCCTGGCTGGTGAATAAAAGGCTTGGAATAAAGAGCAAAGAAATTCCTTCTTACTGTTTGATGATTGTATTAAGAGAAATACAATTTAATGCCCATTTTCAGTAAATAAACAGGTTTGCTACCCTGTTTATACACAATTCAATCTTCAGTTTCCTCAACAAAAACAATCTAAGCATTAGCTAAAGACTCTGGCCCAAAGGGGTAATAGTATTCTTTAATGGGAATAAATAGAGGGTAGGCAGTGCTCTTTCAACCGGTTCTTTGAAGAGTGAGCTGAGTACAGCCTTTAAGAAAGGTACAGGTACACAAATATTTACCTATTAGGACTCTATTCACCGTGGGCTCAGCCCTATTGTATTTGGCATTTCTTTGCTTCTCCAGAGATTTGCGTTCAGAGGCCGGAACTACACTCGCAAGCAGCAATGACATGGGGTGGCCTCGCACCCTTGCCAGGTGTTTTGTACCTCCAGGTCCACGCAGAGCTGATGGTGCTGAGCTGCAAAACCCTGTGCATGGCCCTCAGACCGAGGGCAGCTCCAAATTGCTCCCTGCATCAGCACGGAGCTCCTAGCGCTCATACCTGGGAGCCCGTGGTAACGCTCATGGAGGATTAGGGCCTCGTTATGGTAATTGCCAGATAGAAAGTGTCGTCTTGTGTAAACGTCTAATCACAGAGCTGCCTTTCTCATTTACCTATCCTGTAATTAAGATACAAATGTGAAAAGTATTAGGAAATAACTGCCACTTCCACATTGTGCCTGTCAGGTAGTTTGGTCGTGGTAAACCATTTTTATGGGGTTAATTTATTGTCATCTCGGGTTTGCACTTTCGTCAGATTAACTGAAGTGGTGTACTTTTTATCAGACCTGGCAGATAGTCTGGGATTAAAGTGCTCCAGCCCTGACTATTCTGAAGGAGCTTCTGAACAGCGACTGGCAAGACCTCGATGCAAACACACATCCATGAAGAACGGGGCTGGGGTTTGTGCTGTGTTCCCCCTTTTTGTTTTCCTTCATCGCTGAGGACTACGGGCAGGGCACACCAGGGCAAAGCCTCTCCCGGGAGGGCCGGGGAGGCCTCGGGCCCGAGCCGAGCACCACGGCTGACAAAGGCCCCATTAAGCCGAGTGGGGAGGAACATGATAGCTGCCTCTCGAAGCCAGGGAATCTGTAAAGTAAACCGCCGGGCAGCGCGGACATGGAGGTGAGGAATGTGAAACTGGAGTCGAGCTATTTGAGAGCAGCGCCCTTCCAGCGCTGTGCGAGATGGTGTTGGCTCTCAGAAGCGGCGTAGCTGGTTATAAAATACACCGTTGATGGGACAAATGCCTTGTTGGTATAAATAACTTAAACTCTAGTCAGATTGAGCCATCTCTGCCCGCTTAGCTGGGGTAAGCAGGCTCAGTGTCCCCATCCCAAGTCCGGCTCAGCACAAGTATTGGTGCAGGCCTATGGGCAGCTTATGGGACTGCGCAGGCGGAGGGGAGAGGGGCAGGAGGAAGGCCCTGCTGATGGGAAGCATGGTCCCAAACCTGCCCGTGAGGCTCCATCAGGGGTGGCAAGGGCTTGTCTGGGCATTCAGTGCCCTCTCTAACCCACACAGTGGCTGGGCTCTCGGATGCTGTCATGAAAGGGGACGTAACTATAGCCTGTGCTGAAAAAGCTGATGATCAGAGGGCAGGAAAAAGGTTAAAATCCTGGAAAGGCTTTTCTAGCAATTTCCCACAGAGCAGTCATCAGGTTCAAGCTACGCACCCTCTTCAATTCTGCTTCTCTACTAGACCAGCTGTGAGCAGAGCAGCCCAAACCACCTGAGAATAGTGACTGGTGCATTGCAGCCAAGGGTAACAAGAGACAGAAATGAAAATTAAACTCAGAGTGCGCAGTCAGTCTTCCCATTGATTCCCATGTTGCGTTATTTCACCCTTAAGAAATCTTGCAACTCTAAATGTTAAGGAATGTTGCAGTTGAGTAAAAAGAAAAGAAAGACCCAAAAGAACCAATTCCTTTTGATGCAAAACAAACTGATGAGCAAACAAGCAAAGCATATGGTAGGCAAACCTGGTTTTAACCACCAAATCTTCCTATCTGACAAATTTTGTGTAACATCAACTTTGTTTACAGTTCATAGCATTACTAAGAGGAGTGCTCTGAACTGAGACTTGAATGTTTACTATCATAGCAAAGGAACAAACAAACAGAAAGTGGAATAAGATCTGTTTTAAAAGGAAAAAGCCCGATTAATACTAAGACAACTGAGCTATTGTCTAAACAGTGGTTTCAAACTTGATTTAGCTTGTAACAAAATGTAACAGTACCCACCACAACATATATTATGTCTAATGCTTTCCCTTAGGCTGAAATGAAGGAATAGTTCATTCTTCTAACTTGTTCCAGGTATAAAATGAATGCTGCCTTTTATTACTTTAAAAATGTCCTCAGAAGCTGATGGCATTATTTCATAAGACACATCAGCACCTTGTGTTGTGCTCCTGAAGAACATGCGTGCCTTGGTGGAACATGACCAGCTATGTGTTAAACCATGGGGATGAGGAATATGGCAATGATAATCTGTTGTGCGTGACTTTTGCTTATCTCTTTTGGTTTATGTCGCTTACCTGTATGCATTTCATGAACCTAAATTCTGATTAAAATCAAGCAATAAACTCTAACTTTTCAGTCATAGTGTTCCTGTATCCTCTCTTTAACAGCAATATTTTAAGGAAACTGAAAAATATTTGTAGCTTCTCCAAGCTCTGGATCCATTTTCCTTGTTTAAGTGTTTAAAGGGAACTAACTAAATATTTGTAGCCAATAAAGAGTATTTGATTTATTTGTGGAATCATTTTATTCATTCTTTGTATATATTGGAATGACTTAATTTATACTGAGGTTCTTGAACAGATGTTTAGACATTTCAGAAATCGCCTGAATTTTTAGTTGAAACAATTGTTCCTAAAATGGAAGCAATGTCTTGTTATTGGCTGATATTAACTCTTTGCTAGCGCTGTTCTTCCTAAGTTTGGTTCTGCCTGGGCATTACAGCCATCTCTCTGGTTTTGACTACCTGGATGTTATTATCTGGCAGCATGCAAAATTAATGCTTTGCAAATGAACTATAGGCTGAGACTGCATTCTTCACCTAATCACTGAGATTTAAAGACAATCTAGTAACCCAGTCACCTTTTCGTGAATGTTTTAAAAATGTGGAGAAAAGGAAATAGAGTTTATAATGTGTAGCATCTCATTCTTCCATAGACTTTTCTCATTATTGGGATTCATGGTATTAGCTGTCAGTGGGAGCTGTTGCTTTTAGTTGTGTATTGCCATATTCTCACGTATATGCATGCATTACTTCATTTTCAGCAAAGCCTAAAATTGTTCGTCTGTGTTTCCAAGAAAGAGACTTTCTTAAGAAGGACTTAATAATTCTGCATTGCCGGAGGAGTATCTGTTTTCCCCAGCGTGTCACATGTGTTTTGTTCTTGCCTGTAGCTTGCTGGCCTAGCAATGGAAGTTGAATTCTGGCTCCAGCCTAAGTTGTGCCTATTTATGGTAGGACACAGAGAGCAAAATCCTTCCTTTCCCCCTTTAAATGTAAATCAGTGCTGGGATATGTGATGACAGTCCTGATGAAGTGTCTGAAAGCCTGTCTTCTTGTGAAACAACATGTGCACTTAAACAGAATAATTTCTAGCTTCCTTCTAATATAGGAAAGCTATTTATTATGTAACTTTCAAATCCTTTTCTAAAGATAGACTTGCTTGTGAAAAACACTTAAAGCATTGGAGACTGAAATTCCCAGTAAAGCGCTGCTGTTGTGCCTGTGGTATTTTGGCCATCAGCTTCTGGTGGGGTGTCTGAGGATCCAGAGACTGGGCAGCACTCTGCTGCTCTCCGAGAGACTGCAAGGCTTCTAGCTGTGTCCATTCTTCTGATGCTTCCTCTACCACTTCTCTTCCTCACCTCTCCTCTGTCCCAATTGATCTGCGTGTCCAGAAAAAGTTGGACAGAGTTCAGCCCATTTGGCTACCAGCAGATGTCTGCTGCTGATGACTTTTGTTCTATCCTCACTCGTACTGTACGTAAATCAGTAGAAATGAAACGATCCATTTTATGTTGGTAATCTCCCGTGTCATCTGATCTCCACTTAGGAATTTAGATTTAATTGTTCTTGTGTAGGCTGGTAGATATTTATCTGTGGTGTGGGATAGGCAGTCTTTAATATTCCTTTGGATTGTGTATTTCAGCTTTTGCGCTCTTGTGCCCAGAGCATAGGATGCACATCAATTGTTAGATCAGACTTCCACTGCAGTCAACAGCAGTGAGAACAAGATTTGCCTCTAATGTAATATTTTATTATTCTAAAGAAATAATTGTTCATCCTTGTTCTGTTTTGCCATTTTTAAAAATATCTCATAAAAAAAGAAAAACAAAGAAATGCCTCATATAGAAATGCTTGTAACGCTTGTATCAATGTTGTATCACAAATTGAAATGCAGTGTTGCCTTTTAGAGCATCATTCTTGCTCGGACTCTTTGTTCCCAAACATTTAGGCTTTAAAACAGAGAATATCAACACGTATAATAATATGAACTGTCTTTTGAAGTGCAAGCTGAAAGAGATGAGGGCAAAGGGGAAAGTGTTATATGTGTGTACTGTTTTAAAGCAGGGTACTGTATTGTGAGAAAACTACTGTACTTGCTCTCTTCATTCAGCTGGAGAAGAATCACAGGCCTGTTATGTCAAAATGCAGTGCTTTTCCAACTCAGCTGTTCTTACTCTCCAGAGTTGCTGCCCGGGAAACTGAATAGGAGGTTGACAAAGTATCCAGCTAAAAGGATGTCATTTAAAAATGTACTGCTGTGTTTATAGTTGTGCAAGACCAGCCAACAGATCACTTGAAAGCACAGAAATTGGAAAATGGCAGTCTAGAGTTGTGGAAAATCCCATCGCTCAAAATTCAGATGTTTTGTAAAGGAGAGAATTTTCTTCTGCAGATTTGGCTGAATTTTTGACATTCTTCTATTATCTCCTTCTGCAGAAGGAATGTAAACAGTACTCATCTGTCAATATAGCTGTTGCAGCTGGATGGCCTTTGGGACTGGGATTTTTTTTTTGTAAATGGAGATGTATCCCGAGTGTGGTGCTTGCATACTGTCAGCTCTAAACAATAAAATTTCCACTGTGATGGGTGAGGTATGACAGACATTTGCTTTGTGCTGCCCCATTGGTCTGTCTGCTGTGACTTGCAGAGGAATTAATTCCAGGCTGGATATGTAATCAGATTTGATGCTTGACTTCCTGCTCCACTAAAGTGACCGATAAAGATACCATTAATTAATAGTGAGCTAATACAAAGGCGAAAACTAAAATCCTCTTTTTGTCAATTTCTAGAAGGCTGAAAAATTTGTCCTGTAATGATTGGAAAACATTCACTTTTCCCTGTCGGCACTCTCTACAACAGTAAAATTAATTCCAGTCCTGATCTACCCTGCATCTCTGGCTATCTTGCAAAATATGATTTTCTTAACAGCTGTGAACTTCAGACTAGGAACTGCATAGTTGTTAACCACCCTTCTGTCTGCTTCCTGCTCCTTTGTCAGAGCTACCCTTAGCCATTCATTCCCATTCATTTCTTTTCTGAATGTTATGACTACACTGCAGGCAGAAGTTTGTGCAGATACCTGAACTCAGCTGGAAAAAGCCAGCTCTGGAAAACAGTCTAGAGCAGTGGAGCCAACTGTTCATCTCTGCCGTAGCTTATTACATTTATCATTTGTACATCTTGTACTAACCAAGATAGGGCACAGGAGTGTGAACTTGGGACTGTTGTCCCCTTCTTTGGCTTTACTCTTGCTCTGAATATTGTATTCCTCCTTTCTGTACACCAGTTTGTCATCTCCAAAATGAGAATTAATCTCTTCCCAGTGGCAAGGTTTTTAGGGCAGGAGGTGGTGAGTGAGAGTGCTGGGTCCACACCTGACAAGAATGAAGAAGGTGGATGAATTTTAGGCTTAAGACATGCCCACAGTGTTTTAGGCTTAACTCAGCCTAGAGGCAGAGTTTGGAGATGCTCAGAGAATGCACAAGAACTTCAACACCCCACAGCCCAGGCAGCTGTGTGGAGAGCTGATGGATCACTTGCTTGAACTTGCATACCCAAATTTCTCCTAAATTGCTCTAAGTACCTATTTATTTATTTATTCATTCAGATTAGGTCCTTTCTTTCTCTTTGCCTCAGTCTCCATCCAGAAAAGAATAATAACAATTTTCCGCCTCTCCAGGATGTTGTGTAATGAATATTCAAAGGCTTGGAAAACACCTATCCAAGATGATAGTGGGTGTTAGTATGTACCGAGCACCATTAAGTTCCCTGGTCACTGCAGCTTCTGACCCAGGAGAAGCAGACTGAAGGAACTGTTATTTCTGCCACCTTCTCTAAATGAATCTTTGTGCTAATGAGAAGTTATGGAAGGATGCTCTTTCTCCATGTATCTCTCTCTTTGTTTTCTCTCCCCTACACACACAATTTGAGCCACTCTTTACACAGTTTGCCCTATGCAATTATGGTAGAGAAAACTCTTATTTGGTACTTGTTATCATTTCTAAGTATAGTGGGATTTTCATTTCCTGTTAACATGGAGGCTTACATAAAAGTAAAAGTGCATTAATTTGTCAAAAGGTAACATGCCTGTGTATACATGCACCCTTCCATGCAAGAGCGAGAGGCACTGCTGTGGATGCACTTAGCCCTTACTGTATAACATTATCTCCGTCCTATATTTGTAAATTAAAAAGTTTGTGTGTAAAGCCTTTTTAAAAAGCATAATCCAATTGTAAGTTTCATTAACAAAATGAGTAATCTTACTAAACGTTACAATGAAAGTGCTGACAGATCTTAAGTTCTAATCTGTGAATGCAGCATTATAATTTTACAAGAGTAGCTGTTCTTAATAAACATCAAAGTGAATGTAATTATTATGTGACTTTAGCCCTTTTTTTCCCACGATACTGTAGTTAATCTTGACAACAGCTAACATTAAGCACAATGTTTTAACTCCCCTGATGATAAAGTTTAAAAATACTTTAGGTTCAGATTGTTCCACTCTGCCATTATCCCCCTTTGGTTGCCTCAGTGGGTGACCTTCACTCTTTTGGCTTGGATGTGTTGGACACTGTCCTGTAGAGGGTGGTTTGTGTGTGCTTTGGGAGATGGAACTGGGACAGAGGACAGTGCGAAGAGCCCCATTCTCTTGTGGAAGAGCATCCCCATTTTGAAAATATGCTTGGACTGCGTTAGTATTGGGAGGTTCCGTCGTATCTCACCAAAGCTCATTCATCTCAAAACCAAAGCAAAACAAAAAATGAGCAATTGCAAGAATTGGAGAGATTACCTTCCAAAGAAAAACTGTAGATTTAGAGCAATGATGGGTGCTTTGTCATGGTTGGAGCTGAGTGTACAGCCTGCCCTGCTGAGGGGGAAATCCGGTGCATGGCTGCACACCCTGCAAGGTGGTAGGCATTGGGGCTGGGCTTTGAGGAAGGGATTGTGCTTTTGTCTAAATAGCCTCCATTGAAATTGTGATAATAACTTGGTGAGGGGGAATAATTTAAATTAAATCTTGCACAGCTGCAAAGTGAAATGGACAAGGGTCTCTTTTAGGGAGTTTAAGATGCAGTTGTGGCTTAGATGGAGACTACTTAGAACAGGATTGAGATTATCATTTACCTCTGAAGATTTTAGACATGTTTTTTCCCCTCCTCTCCACTAATGATATCATCTGCTAAGCCCAAATCTGAAATATTAATTTCAGAAATTCCCCTAGAATAAAGACAAGTACATAGCGTGCAACAATTTCAGCACATCTGCTGCCTCTCGCAGTCTTTCCTTCAGTGTTCTTTTCACCTTAACCTTGACTTCTTGAGCTGGTTTGAAGAGGTCATTTTCTGACAAAACACATTACAGCTTGAGCCCTATTAAGTCTTCTTCAAATCATGAATCTCATGAAAAAAATACTCATTGTAGTCTCCAGACAAATAGAAATACATTAATAGTAACAGCACTGTTGCTGCAGTTACTGGCATCTTTATTTTATTTTCTGCCTTAAAGAGCAGATACATTTGCTCTTTGTGCAAACAAATGTGTATTCAAAAATCCTGACTAGAAACAAATATTCACACATAGTACCGTATTTCTTGACCTGAGAATGCGACAAAATCAAACATTTTTTGTCAGGTGCTTTATAACCATGCATTCCTGCACATAAAGGCCCAAGCAGGATCCTTCTCGAATGACACACATGATTATTATTTTTTTCCCAAGGGAAAGTGGTATTACGGCATCAGTATTATCCACTGGTAATGAGGTGCTCACAGATGAAAAGAGGAGGGGTAAGGCAGATATAATGTGAGTGACTACCCTGTGGCAAATATTGCTTTAAAAATGTTTTCATAACACTTCAAAGAGTCTGAGTGAGGGGATCATGTGGTAATACAGTCTCTTGCTTTAAACAACGGGGACTTCCACCCCCAATCCTGGATAACCCTGTTAATATTGCTAGCAGTTCCTTTGCTTGATGCCAAGTACATGATTAAGACTCTGATTCAACAAATCAGAGGTGATCACTTAACCAGAAAGTATCATATGATAGATGAAAGGCTTCTGAAAGGGAGCTCTGTGCATCTGTAGATCTGCTTTGTGTTTTGTCCTCACCGCAGGCTCCGCCACCATTGTTAATATCTGTGAAGGGCTCTGGAAACAAAAACGCTGGGACAGTGGCTAAGCATTTTAACAGTGACGAGTGTTAGATGAAAATATGGGGATATGGGGGAGTTGTGCCAGTGACAAAATGTTCTTTGCTTTTGGTCCTCAAATGTCATGTGGTGAGGTTGCATTTTTGTAATTGCTGAGATGATGGGTGCAGCAGAGACCCAGACCTTATCATCTGCAGGAGATGGCTTCCTCAAGACTTTGCATGTCTGAAGCCTGTCTGGGGTTACTGATTTGCACAACAGCAGGAGCGATTCTCTCTCCTGGTTTCACTAGAGATCTGATGGGGAAGGGATTTCTGAACTGATCCCTTTGCTTGTTATAAATACAGAAACACAATTCAACTACCTGTAGAGTGATGTAGCAAATAGTCAGTAGCCAGTGTTTTTTTTTCTTTTTTTTCTTTTTTTTTCTTTTCTTTTCTTTTCTTTTTTTTTTTTATTTTCAGTATGTGAAACTTTCAATGTGTGTAAAAGAAACATCTCTTTGCACCCGGGTGATACACTGAGTGCTGATAAGCTGTTCCTCCACAAATGCAGGAAGGGATTCTCAAATTGCTTTGTCTGTGAAAGACCTTTTATTCTGTTCTTTTTTTTTTTTTTTTTTTAATATATATATATATTATTGTGGGTGGTCACTTAACTTCAGTGACTTTTCACTGACTTTCACTTTTAGTGCTTTTTTCACTGAGCATGCATTTTAGTGATGCCTCTCCCTGGATAACTGGGCAGCACAGGTTTTACAGAAAAAGAACAGCATGGGCAAAACCCAACGAAGAGGGAGATATGCGTGTGCTGTACCACTGAGCACGGGCTGAGCAAGCTGATCTGCTTTGGCAGATAAGGCAAAATACCCAATGTTGCTACTTCCAGCTGGGCATAGCCACAAGTCCATGCCCAGATGCTGGGGGACCAGCAGGACAGGATGTATGTAAGCTGCGAATGGTCCTGCCATTGAACCCTCTGCTGCAGTAGTGTGTTTAATGGTAAATGCTTTAAATAAAGAAACAAATGGATCAGCTGGAGACTGCTGTTTCCCTGGCCATGAGGATGATGGGGAGTATACTTAGAAAAAGTGGAAAGACACAGAAAGAAAGTTGTTCACTTTCCTTTGAGGAGTGAAGAAAAATGTGGTGATAACCTTCAAACAAATAAATGGTTACTGCAGAATGAAAGGCAATGCAACATTATTATACATCCACCAGTGCCAGGGCAAGAGTCAATGGGTTTATGTTTCAAAAAAAAAAGCAAAAAAACCACAACAACTTTAACAAGAAGTTTCAGTGGAAAAAGGTATTAGGAAATACTTTCTCAGGAAAAGGAGAGTGAAATGTGGGAAGTGGTTGCCTGAAGATGGTGAAAATTGACACTAAAGCTTTTAAAAATAGGTCTGAGAAATACCTGTCAGAAATGATCTGTAGTCAGTCCTTAAAGCGCAGAGATGTACTACTTCATTTCTCAGGCCCCCTCTGGCCCTGATTTTTATGTTGTGTTTTTTTAAGCATTTAGTGTAAAGCCTTTATCCCTCAAACTGATTTTTTTCTCTTTGCCTGCTTTTTCTTAAATCCAGCCTTGTTCTTGGTATTGTGATTTTTTTTTTAAATGGCATTTCACTTCTTGTGTATGTCTATGAAATGATAAGCTGTTTTCATAAAGTGCTCCGTCAAACCAAATTCTCTCTGCTGTTTGAGGGTATAAAATTGGTTCTTACTGTGAAGAAAATGCAGGTGATGTACTGTTCAGCCACCTTCGTTAAAGATTCACTTAAGCTACTGTGAACTGTCCAGAAACACGATGAGTACAACTGGGCTGCTCCTGGATTTACATCGGGTGCTTGTGGGCGAAAGCGGGGCCGTGTCAATTTACAGGTGTCTGGAGGCGAACACCTAACAGGCCACTGATGGTGTTGGAAATGAAGTCAGCTTTGCAGTTTGTTTCTGGGACGATAATGAGTTACAGGATCTATTGCATTATCCAGGTGACTTACCTTAATCATGTCTTGCGTGCGTTTGTTGCTCGCAGCCTTTCAGTGTGCCAGGCTGCCTGGTGCCTTTTGCATTGGGTATGCTTTTTCAGTCAGATAATTAAATCACGCATTGCACTTTGAGTAAAAATGAGTTTCTTGTCCCTCTCTTCCCAAATCCAGCAAGTAGCCAGCATCCCAGAGGTTTTCTCCTCAAAATGATGAATGCCTGACTTCCAAGCTTGGCTCTGCTACAGATCTGACTTGCAGCTCTCAGCAAATTGTTTCTTCCTTCTGCTCAGTGACTCACCCAAGTGGAGCAGATGCTGCTTACCTATATTTCTGCTTTGCCAGGTAACATGTTTGCATGTTATATTTTGCATACAGCCTAGTACAGCAACTGTAAATAAATCCTGGCAGAAGTCAATGGAAAGGCCAAATGATCCGGGGGTGCTGCTAATAGTAAAGCCAAAATTCACCCACCAGAGAAATAACTTGAGTGCTTCAGTGCACTCTAAAATCAGACTGACCTCCTTTCTGAAGGCCAGGTTTTACATCTCCACACTTGCTAGGCATTTCATCACTTCCTTCAGAGACCTTGGTTGAAGTGGTGCCTTTGGCTCTCTTTCTTTTCCCTTTTCCTTTCCACTTTCTCAGATGTTCTTGGACTTTGTTTCTTCTTTGCACTTTCTGCTATGTCGACTAGCACTGCTTGAGGACAGAGGCAGCAGGATGGTTTAAGTAATGGTCTGATATAAATCATCAGTGCAGTATTTTCAAGTATATCAAAGGGGAATACCCAGATAAAGCAACAAGCACTGTTACTATTAGTAAAAACACTTTGTGTTAGTTTACAGTTTCAAATGGTCTCTGCTCTATCAGCCAAGACTGCTCAGTTTATTCATACAGAAGATCTGATTTGATGCAGTGGAAAGATTTTATGCAATTTGGTAAGACTTGAAGTGGGATCTATTGAAATATGGATACACTGCTTGACGTTTTTTTATATCTTTCATGGTATCTCCAGTTCCAGAGAAGTCAGGTTCTTTAAAGATACCAGAAATGCCCAGTGCATCACAGAGTGTGCATGAAGAAGTCTCCGTCTTGTAATACTATCTGTGAGATTCTCAGAAACTGAGAGTGCTGGCCAAAATAACTCCAGAGGGACCAGTGGCAGGCCAAAACTAACATGGTTTTAAAATCTAGCTCTATATGCTTACACGCAGCTTTTCTAGGAGCTGTTTCTTCAGTGAGCTTGCTGATGGGATTTCTAAAACTGAAATAAAACGAGGGTCTGTTCCTCAAGTATTTGTCCATGCCACAGTCTGAAGTCACTTGCTAAGAGAGTGTGGGCAGCAGTGTATAATGTGTATAAATAGCAGCTGGCTCCTCTTCTGTCTCATGAGTAACATGTGCCAGACTGCTGCATTCCTGGTGCGCGTGTTTGAGATGCAGAATGAGTTAGGTTAGAAGAAATTGCATGGAAACTGTCTGCATAGCTTTGAAAAATTATCCAAATCTGAAAAATATACTATCATATAACTTTTGGTTACTCGCTGTGATGGAATCTGGCCTCTCGGTGACTCCCTGGGTTACTTTCCTGGGTGTCTGCCTTGGGGATAATTGTTCAACTGATGTTGCCTCTGGAGATACTTGGGAATTGCACTGCCCACCCTCTTACACTTCACTTCTTCAGGAGGTGTGTAAGAGGCACTAGCAAACCAAAAAGCTTTGCACAACACCAAAAGCTTTGCACAGGTGGCTTTTATCCCAAAGTTGCTTTGCTCAGGGTTTAAGCACCAGTCTTTGCAGGCAGAGAGCAAAGCGAGGCATCTCCTGCCTCTGGAGATCAGTGTGCCCTTGGGACTCCCTGGGAGTCTGTCTGAGCTGGATGAGCCACCTATTTCCCCTTTCCTTCACTGAGCCCCTCATTTGAGAGGCTACTGAGAAATCCTCACAGGAGTAAAAAGGAGTTGCTGCTCCTTTCGGAACTTTTTTCTTCCTCTGTTATCTCCTTGCATCCTCCTGGCTCCCTCCTGCAGGGAATCCTGACAGGTGATTTGGTCCAGGGGGACCATGGCCCTGACAAACAATATTCTCCCTCCATGGGAACCATCCTCTTGATTAGGATTACTTAATTTCAGTGGTACTGCACTGAACTGGGACAATTAGTCCAGTAATTGTTACCTCCATGCTAGAGCTCCCTGACGTTTTAGCCCATCAGGGAAGTAGAAAGAAGAGAAGACACAAGTGTGTATGTTCAAAATGGAGCGGGCAGCTCATTAAAGTGAGACAAGAGACTGCAAACTGAGACATGAGATCATAAACTGTCATCACGCTACATCTATTGCATTTTTCTGAGAAGTTCTTCTTTGAGGCAAATCACTGTTTGTATGATCGTAAGTATTAGTGGAGGACTCTATTATTTGGATGTTGATAAAATCCTAGGTTTAAACGCATTTTTTTTTCTGCCAGTTATTATTATTATTATTATTTTTTAACATGCCTTCCACATTATGAAATGCTGTCTTTGCAGTTTCATCAATGCTGATGTTCTTATAGCTTCTTTAACCAGCCAGAAAATAAGGTGTTTTTTTCTTTTCCTTTCACAAACTAGAAGCAAAATAAAACTTCATAGCTGCTTTAAAAGACCTCTATTCTATTTACCATGATATTTTTACTTCTGTGAGAAAACACAAAGTATCCAAAGTTGAGTTTTCTGGTAGACTTCCCAATGGGATTATAGAGATAGACTCAGGAGCGAAGTGCCACTGGTGGCTCTCTGCTTTCTTATGAACAAACCATCACCTACTGTGTAGGGGCCCCAGTATCTCCTGGCAAACAAGTGACCATGCAGACCTGTAAATAACACCTGCTTCTGTTATTGTCTGTCAGGCTAGGCTAAATGCGGTCTAAAAGAATGAGCAACCTTTCAAATTTGGAAATAATAAAATGCAGTTGTCTGCGGAAGATCAGTACTATGAAATCTATGCGGGGCGCCCAAATACAATCTGGTATATTTGGGCAAGAGAGACTGGGAAGAGAAAGGAGGAAGGAACTTTGATGCAATAGGAAACTTCTGAATTTATCCAGGCAGGTCCTCTGGACAGCTCTGGGGCTGAGGCCTTATATATAGTCTTTGCTATTCTTAGAGCATGCAGCAGAACAATGGCTCCATTTGAAGAAGCTCTTTTATAGCTTGCCAATATAAAGAAGTCTGTGCAAAATGATATGATCATGTAATTGAACACTGTAAATAGATATTCTGACCCTGATGATAATTTTAAATTAGCTCACTTTCCTGCCACATCTAAACTTTGTGGACTTAACAGAATGAGAGAGATCTGGTTAATTTTTCTGGATTTATAAATGTTCATCTTACTTATATGTGATTTGTAAAATCAACTGAGTCAGTGGAACAATGATGGAGCCTTCTTTCTATTCATTGAAGTAGAAGCTAGATTAACTTAATCCCTTTGCTGGTTTGACCTTAATGTACAGTCATGAAATTAAGACCTGTGAATTCTGCGAAATCCAAACCTCAAATGCGAAGAAGGCCTTTTACTTTTTATAATGCTGCCACAGCTTCCCCTATTAATTAGGATTAATTGGGATTATTAAAATTGGTTCTGTGCAATGCAATAGAACTGGTGGTACAGGCTTGAGTCAGACAGATGTAGCATGCAACAGCATTTTGAATGGCTGCTGCCCAAACAGCAAGCTAATGTGACAGCCACCACTGGCTGGTGCAAGCCACAAAGTGTCCCAGCTTGCATGACATCAAAGGGTCTGCTTTGTGCTCAGTACACTGTGGGATATGAGCAGTATTGCACTGCAGAGGTGGTTTTTGGTAGCTCCCTCTCTATCAGAGCCAGCTGCTGCTCAGTGCTACAACCTCTGCAAGGCTCTCAGCAGCAGCTGCCTCAGAGCAGGCATCTCACCCAGCTCCTTTTCCCTGCCATCCTGGGCAATGCTACACCAGCCTGAATCTGCACCCAGTCACACCCTGCAGTTACACCACCGCTTTCTGCTCTGCAGGCAGGCTTTACTCTATGCCATGGACCACATACAGCAGCTCATGGCAGGTGCAGAGAGGGAGCTGGTGGGGACGGAGCAGGACCTTGCACCTGCTGCTGGCCCTGGGTAAAGGTTTCTGGGGAATAGCAGAAACTGCATTCCCATTTAGGACAAAGTTTGGATCGTCCCCTGAGCACCCTTGCCAAAGGTCCAGCCAGACCTAGGGCAGGCACATAGTAACCCTGTGGATCACCAGGATCCTCCTTGGAGAGGTTGCGATCCAGCACCATGAACTCACACCAGATGAATGTGCTGTGTCATGGGGCCGTGACATTTTTCTTAGGGCCTCTACATACTGCATTTCTCAGAAAGAAATCAAGAATATTGAAGTAAAGCATATGCTTTTAAAGCATTACCATACAGTACTTTTAGTGCGTGGCACCTAGCAAATTACTGGAAGGACTAGCCTGCAGCCATTTTAGCTTGGTTGATTCTTCCATGTAGTGCCATGTACCAGCTGTGGCTTCTGCTGAATTGTGCATTGTTTCCCTAAGCTGTGGGCAATGAAAGCCAAGAGAGCATGAAATCAAGCTGCATGGCAAAGGTGTCGTGGTGGCAGAGAGGCACCCCCTGTGCAGTAAGGAGCGATAAGTCACTTCTTCCTGTGGTGATCGCACTGGGTGGCTTCTGGAGAGAAAGCCTATTTTCCTGTGCTCAGTTTTGCTGTGGTGTTGGAATTCATAATAAATGTGGTGGTGGTTTCTCTTGTTTCTCTTATGATTTAAACCATGCATTTCTGACATGGCAGATAGCAGCAGAAAATGCGTGCATGGAGGGCTAAGCTGGGAATGGGAACCAGAAGTTGGAGCTGACCGACTTCTGAGTGTCTGGAGTCTCAGCTGGAAGGCTGCTTTGCGTTTGTTTGATTTGCATTGGTATACTGTTACATCATATATATGATACAATAGATTAAAAAAAGCCATGTGGCTCTTGTCAAGAAAAAGTGAACAACTATGCACTTCTAGTAATTATTACCATATGGCACTTGTGCTGTTTCTACATATATAGTTGAGTCACTTATATCCCACTGAAATGCTATTTTTTGATCTGAGAGAACAGTTGAAACAACACGTTTATTGCTATAATAATGCCTATTTTTTCATTTGAGCTCCTTACATCTGCTCTGTAGCCACATCCTATGTGCCCATAGAATCTCTGTGCAAGAAAGTGAGCTTCAGATATGCATGTTTAAAATAATGTAACCGAGTTTTGAAGTAAATGGATTAAGCAAGTCCTATTCCTTTTAAATTGTTTTTAAACTGGTGGTGATAACACAAAGCAGAGGCAGGAACAGATTTCCATGTGCAGGGATTCGGCATGGCAAGTGGAACGAGTTGTTGCTTCACAGAGAGGTCTTACGTATCAAATCTTTTCTGAGCTAATTCACATAACGCCAGAGTGTGAATGGTCATATTTAATCTTGTCAGTGGCATTTTCGATGCTGCACAGTTTGGACTAACCTGCTTTAAAGCTCTGCTCCTTTAACTCGTGCTGTTATTGTCTGCTACAGTTGTTGACTCAGTAGATTTTCTGATGTGGTCTGGGAATGAGTTCTTTTGGACTTTCACATTATCATATTACAATATACACCACACATTATTTATACTGGGGGTTAATTACATCATCTGAATGGAATTCATTTTCCATTGTATCTTCAAGTTTGTATTTTAAAATACTATTTTCTCTTATGGAAATGCAGAATAAAAATACATTGATTCTTAAGGAAATGAGCTCTGCATCATGATTTTTGGTATATGTTTGGCTTTAAACAAACACATTCAATTGTAATAATTAACTGGGAATTGTTATTACAGGATGAAATACATCACTTCTGAACTGTAATGGAATATGGAATCTATCCAGCTAAATGTAGCAGATAAATAAAATAAATAACATTAAGCCTTCTCCAAGGGACAGAGTTGTTAAGTAAAACTTATCCATGTTTAGAGTAATCTTAACTCTTCTCTTCTCTCAGGCATTTCTATTTATTTTTAAAATAAAATCTGGAAGAGTTTCTTGTGACCAGGAACTGAAATATGTAATCTCATTCATGTGAAAAACAAGTGGAAGACAGCACATCATTGTGCGAATACTTATTTTTTGTTTGGCTGTCAACACATAAATGTGAAAATAAAATGGAGGGATTAATTAAAAAAAAAACATTTTTTGTCATGGTTTATTGGTGAATTTAAAACCCTAAAGTTCACTTTGGGTCAAACAAACATTTCATTTTCTCCCTGAAACAAAGCGCCTCATTGAGTGGCAGGAGAAGCCAAAGCAGTGAAGGGCTGGATTCACAAAATGGAGGAGGTGAGTCTTTCCCTTCCCTCCCTGTGCTGCTGTCACCCTACAGGGGTGAGGTGATGGCATGTTGCAGGATGTGGACGGCTCTGCCTTGCTCGCCTCATTTAACTGCGCTGCTCCAAGCCAGCATCACCCATCTCCTGAGAGCATGCCCTCACCACAACCCTCACCTCATCCTCCAAGGGTGGTCGCTCGCCCTGGTGTGCTCCGTCCCCTTTTATGAGGGGAGAAGACCCCATGCCATCTTCTGCCAGGAGCATGCCCCAGAGAAGGACCATCCTTCCTCCGCCTTTGTGCTCTTGCATGCAGAGCCCAGCCGCCTCGCTGGTCTGTGCACCCACCTCTGTCTTGTTTTCCCGGAGCAGTTCAGTGCACGTACTTGGAATTAGGTTTTAGGTTTTAAAATTTAGGTTTTAGGTTTTAAAAATTTGGGTTTTGATTGATGAGGAACTAGGTTTTTGGGCATGTGTGAGAAACTCTCAGGCGTGACTGAAGCTCAGCTTCCACACTTCCTTTTCTCCCTTTGAAAGCAAATCACTCTGAAAATGCTTTGGATATTAAAAATAAGAGAGCTGTTTTCCTCCTCTTCATCCCAAACGAAAATCAACACGGGAACTTTATTTTTTCCTCCCATCTTATAAATAAAACAATCCCTTCCCTCAGATGGCCTTGCAGGAGAGTCCTGTCTGTGCTGCACAATGGCAGAAGGAGGCCTCTGAAGTAGTGCCAGCCCGGCTCGCTTTGAAACTGGAGGCAGCTGGGCCATGTCGGCCCGGGAGAGCCTTCCTGAGCGGTGGGGCACTGGGTTGAGAAGTCCTCCTTGATGTTCCTCCTGTTCTGATGCCTGCAGCACGAGAAACGTTGGCCTTTTTCTCCTGCCTCACCGCGTCACTTTGTGTACTCGGGATGGTTTCAGCTGCAGGCCAGTCACAGGCCATGGCCCTGAGACACAGGAGTGTTGCTGCAAACCACAGCTGATACTGGTCTTCATAATCCATTTGTAAAGACAATGTTTAGTGCTTTCTGGTCACTTAATTACAGGTATGAAAGCATGACGAAACTTTGGTGCGAGGGAGTGAGTCCATCCTTACCTGGTGACCTTCAGCTGTGCTCTCTGAAGTGTCCAGGTTGGTGCACACATGCTTGGAAGTGCCGACGTTTTGCATTTTCACTTGGAAATAGTGGCCAAGAGGTCTTGCAGAGGAAAGATAATTATTTTCCACCGCCTTTGTGTTTTTCCTCACAAAAATCTGGACTGAACTGGAAACCAGTTAAACAAATCCGTTTGATCGGCTTTGTAAAGCTTTCCTGGTCGGCTCCCCGTTGTGCTGTTGAAAACTGGGGGAAGCCAGAGGAAGGATTTGTCAAGATGAAAAAAACCCGAGCCACCAAGTGCACATGTGTG
The DNA here is from genome assembly GCF_040182565.1 of Anser cygnoides. Taxonomy (NCBI): domain Eukaryota; kingdom Metazoa; phylum Chordata; class Aves; order Anseriformes; family Anatidae; genus Anser; species Anser cygnoides. The sequence continues at coordinate 34,066,554 of NC_089873.1, forward strand.
TATGTGTGTGTCTGTGCACACAGAACAAAGGAAAAGGGGGAATTATGAAGCTGTTAATTTGCTAGTAATGAACGGAGAGTTGCCAAGGCCTAATTTTCATTCATGTGCTGTGTTTAGTTGCAAAGCATAGAGGATCCAAAGCAGGGACTTGGAAAGGTTCTCCCCATCTGTGTTTCCTCTGGAGGCACTAGGGCTGGCGTGGCACTTCCAACCCCATAGGATACAGCACATCAAACTGTCATTAAAAAATTCACCCCAGGCCTACTAATATGCAAGAGCTGATTCAATATGAGCAACCAAAGATGCAAGACAGAGAAAGGAACAGAAAACAAAAGTGTGCTATGGGTCAAATTGAAAGTCGATGACTGAGAGGATTTTAATTTAATACAGAAATACTGCACGCTGCTCAGTAAGACACACATTTGCTCCTTGTGCCAGTCTGTCTAGAGGTACTTTCTACCATTCAAACAGGAAATAGTGCAATTGTCTGGGGGCCCAAATCACTTTTATTTTTCTCAGTGTCCTTGACTCCTTATACAGGGGAGCATCAGCAAACCCCCTCCTGGACTGGGGTTACTCTGGGCTAGGAAAGTAAGCGTTCAACATACTCCAAGGCGGTAAAAGCTATCTTTTGGGTCTGCTCTTTGTTTTTAGCCTAGGAATGAGGGGGAAGTTCATGGAGAGCTACCAAACCATTACAGGTGGTTGCAAATATTTAACTCTGCTTTTTTAATAATAGGCAAACATTTACACTTAAAAAAAAATGGTTCTAAGATCTAGCTGACTCCCTAGAGCCATTCAACAAGTTACTGACAAGATCAGTCTGGGATGTGGGATTCACTCCACGAAAACAACCTTTTCCCTTCTTCCAGGGCAGAAATTCCCTGCAGGTGCCAGTCACCACTGCGGCCCCATCTGTATCGGCCAAAACTGAGGGGAAGCGCTCTAGCTAAAACAAACACCTACCTTGCCTGTGAGGGGTCTTTCTTCTGGTAAGTTATGAGGACTGAAAGGCTCTTTTTTAACTTTGGAGATGGGATCACATCTGTTGAGCAGTGGCAGTGCTGGGGCGGAAGATTTCTTTACCTCGTCGGCGTGGGTGCGCAGGGAGTGCTCGTTTGTGGTTCGGTTGGTGCAATGCTGACGGTTAACGAGGTTACCGTCCTCCCAGGCTGCTGCTAAAGGATGTCCTGCCCCCTCCCTCTCTTGGGCTGGTGCTGCCAAAACCTGCCTGGGTGATTCAGCTGCTCCTCTCGTGGTGAGGTTGGTGAGGTCCTCCTCAACCAGCTTCTTGGTTCGGGCTCCTCCAGGCCCAAAACTTGAGCCTAACGTGCTTGGCTGGACGTAAATCAAAGCAGAACTGAAAAAAAAAGAAAAAAAAAGTTGTTTGTGTTTCAGAGATATCATATCATTCAGACTTCAAAATACAAATTCTGTTTAAAGTCTTTTTCCCTCCCCTGTGGTTTGGGCTCGTTAGCTGCTAGACTTCCTTAGTCTCAGATACAGTTTTAGTCTAGATTAAGAAGGAAAACAGGATCTTTGTTTGTGTTATACATATATCTAGATTGCGCAATGATTGCCAATGTGTTTTTCTTCTTCCAGCTGTTTGTCAGCTTGGGATGAACATTTCATTGTTGTAAAGCCACCTCTACAATGGCAAAGTACCAGCTGAATCCATCTGTGGTGCAAAGAGGAAATGAAGAGACTTCGATCCTCTCAGCAGAGCCCCTTATCACCCGATGACGGTGACCTGGATTAGCTTTTGCTATCACCTCCAATATGAAAAATGACCAAGTTTTTTATCTACCACAATATCGCTCCGCCAAGGCTATCCTGAGATGGCGTGAAAATGAGCTGCATCGACTTTGTCCTGCTCCTTGCTGTGCAAGACTGGGGTGCCACATGCAGCAGGGTGCTGTGACACCATGTGAGCTCCTGGTGGTCTCCTGGCCCAGACTCCCAGCCCTGCCCCATGCATCCTTACCAGGGCTCAGCCCGTGCCATCTCCGTGGCCGCTGACACACAAGGAGCGGCACTGCTGGCAGTGCTGTGTGCTGTGAGGTCCCCAAAAAGTACTGCAGGAGTAAACGAGTTTTTTTTTTTTCTTTTGTTTTTCTCCCTTTCTGGAGATGCCTGGATTTCCTTACCTACTGGGCTGTTGACAAAGGTCACCATAAGGATGGCTGTGTGTCCACAGCCTCAAGGTCTGGTGAGAGTGCTAGTTTTCCCCAAAGCTGAGCCTCTGTTCCCTGCTTCTATCACCAATTTGCCCAGTCTCTCCTGTCCTGGCATTGATGCTTACACGGCCAGATGTGTTGATCACCCTTCTTTCTGCTGGGTTAAGTAACCAGCCAAAAGAAAACTGATCATGAGGCTGCAACTCCTGGCTGCCTGTTCCCTCCTCATCCTCAGGGAGATGCAGTGTCAGAAAACTAACAGAACCACAACACCAAAACCACAGTGATTTTAATTCACTTAGGGTTCAGCTCTCCCATGTTTGCAGGCTAGATGAGTAACACAGCCAGTATAAGAGGTGGGACATGGACTTTCACTTCTGGCATCAGCTCAGGCCATACTTGGCTCAACTCTGTGAAGAAGCAGAAGCCCCAGCCTCTAGCAGGCTCTGGCTGTCATTTAATATCATGTGGTACGTTACGGATTTGGCTCATCATATTTACTTGACAAGCAGCTAGAATGGGTTAAAATATGCTTCTCCCTCAGGCATACATCTGAGTTCCTTTGCCAAAGGGATCAGGGTGCCAAGTTTTTTTTTTTTCCTTTTTTTTTTTTTTTTAGGGCTGGCATCAGCCCCTGGGTGATGGCCTCCGGCAGCGGGCAGCACGGAGGGCTGAGGGCATTTCTCCAGGCGTCGTGGCTGGATTTACAGGAGCCTGTCTCCCCAGCCCCTTCTACATAACGGGGCTCAGGGGCTCTCCCTGGCAGTACACTAGAAGGATCCTGCGCTGCCTTTGAGAGGAGGTGGCTAGCTGCTCTATAAAGTAATATTTTTTTTCCTGAAGTGTAATGTGAATGGATTGTAAGCAATGCACGTGGTTCCCTTGTAGGCTCACCATGCAAGAATGGTCTGTGTGCGTGTGTTACCTCTTCTGCCTCCTCCCCAGCAGCCATTTCTTCTCCAAACAGTAACAATTCAGTTTCTGTAGTTTCTCATCCTAGCTGAACCCTTTGATCAATCTAATATTTCTCTGAACCTTTTCCAAAGTTTCTCTAGACTTTCCACCTTGAAGGAGCCTCACAGAAAAATGTAAACTTTTTTTTTTTAGGCAGAATATTTCTTGTTCTGCTCTTCCGTTTCTTTTTTTTTTTTTTCCTTTTTTTTTTTTTCTTTTTAATGAATGCTCGCAACACTTTATATAAAACCTAGGCTGACGTGTTGTAGGAATTTCTTGAGTATTTCTGCTCATTCCTGGCATAGGACCGAACCCATTCAAATCTTTGGTGGGCTTAGAGCAATAACCTCTTTTTGAAAATTTACGATGTCCCTTACTCTGCATGACTGCTGTATCTCAGGCTTTGCCTTCTTCAGACATACCCTCTCCTACCTTGCTCCTCTTGTCACCTGTGAATGACACAGATGGGGACATTTTGCCTGCAGGAGCCGTGCAGCAGTTCTGTGAGTCCAGAAAGAAAAGCAGAGGTGCTGCAGCTGCTGGCCAGCCTCTGCTCCTGCCTCCGTCTGCTTGTGTCCTGGGCCTCAGCAGCTACCCTTCTGTTGGATGTCAGCGTTACAGTTGTTCTCAGACCTGGTTCTGTTGCAAAAAAACATGCAGGAAGAATTGTTCAAGAGACTTAAACTCTGCTTAAACACACCTGCTGTTTTACTGCTGGATTTCTATTTCTTCTTCACTGCCTTCTTCTCCTTCACCCTCCGTGTAGCGTGACTGTGGGTTCATATAGTTGTGCAACGCAAAACACACTAGATTTAAAAACAAAACAAAACACAAAAAGCCTGAACTGAAATTGCCCCTTTAAAGCTGCAGCACGAAGTCTGGCAGTGATCCAGCCTGGAGGCTTTCCTTGGAACTGCTCTTTAGGACACAGATTCCTGCAAGAACCCGATCAGCTGGGCTTTGCCAGGCAGCTAAGCCCACTGCAGTCCAGCAGAGGATCTGCTTGTTCCCCTCCTACAGGCTTCTCTGGGGCTGCTTGTCTCTAACGGGGAGTAAGGGAAGGGGAAGGGAGGACAGAAATGTAGCTGTGGTTTTAAATCCTCCCGCTTCTTGAAGGATTTAAGCCATGTAGGTGAAATAGTTCAAGCTTTCTTTATGGAAAATGATTATCTGTGTTTCACATGTCTTTTCTGCTGTGCCTCATTAAAAGATTGTTTCATTGTTGGACTGTGCTGACCTCTTACTGGGAAAATTATTGCTCTTTGTTTTCTAGCCTGATCTGGTTGCCTTTAGAGCAAAAAGAAATCTGTTACGTTCAGTGGGTATAAGTGGGGAGGTGAGAACAAGTGTTGCAAAACTCAGTGCGTGCTCTGAGCGAGCAGAGCCGAAGACTGAGGTCCTTGTGTGAGCCACAATATAATTGAGGGCAAAAAGCACATAAACAGAGTTTATTCATTTCTAATTTGGGCAGTGAAGAGTCTACCCACTTTGTACTGTCTGGCTCAGAATGACAAACAGGTGAGCCTGTCCACTTTGTTTTCCACCGGGACATGGCTGGTTTGCAGGGCCACCTCAAAACTGGCACATATTTGTGCTGCTCCTTGCAGCAAGCGCTATTTAGGGGCATATATGCACTGCTGCTATTTAAAGCATCTGTGCCAAGTCAGTGTTTGAAACACTGCCTCTGACCTGGTTGGCAGGACTGGCAGTGTGGAACGTATGGATCAACGTCTCCTCGCTCTGAGCTGACTCACAGGCCAGGTCTCTGAGGCAAGAGTTAACTCAGGGCACGCTCTCATCCCAAACGTCTCGATCATGCTTAATTTCAATGAATCTGTCATTACATTTCACTAACAAGGATGAAGTGATCTCAAACGTTAGTGTAATCTCTGCTTTTATTTATTTATTTATTTATTTTCTGCTGGGAATGAAACATTTATTTCTGCTGCTTAGAAAGCCCAGCCAAAGCTCATCCATATTTCTGATGCTGGATGCTGTCCACGAGCAGATTGTGATTTAGTTCTGTATGACATAGAGTTTTTTTTTTTTGAAGGATATAGTTTATATAATTGCACATGCTAGTTCTTTAAAAGCCCATCGACAGAGCTCTTTCTTCATAGTACTCGAATGAGAACACAGTGTTTTCTGTATTGTTTGGAATAGCCTGGGAAACAATGCCTCCCAGTGTGAACAGATCTCCTTCAGTGCGCTGGCAAACTCATCTCGGAGGAATGTGGTTATCGACTAACCCATGATTTCTGATAGCAATAGCTAAAAAGAGTGGAAAAGTACTCGGCTGCCTGCAGTCCAATAGCATAGCAGCTCAGTGACGTGCATGATAAAGTTGGTTCTGTTTAAAATGGCCATAAATCCCCTTGGCCTAACGCAGCATCCTGACTGGCCAGCAGTGGTAACACAGCTGTGGGCGAAGGCCTCCAGAGGTGTAAACTGGTGCAAACTGCTGCAGTCCTGCTAGTGTCGGTGAAGCAGCCCCTTCCACACCCGCTGAGTATTTGGTCCTGCTATACTTTATAGCAGCGTCACTTGCAAAGCGCATACCCTGAGCTAATGCGTGCACTTGTGGGAAAACGTTTGGATGGAAAATGTAATCATCCATTGTTACTGAGAGTGTCTGGATTCAATGACTGAAAGTTGGCATCAGTTTGTAAAATTTAAAATAGGGAACACAAGGAAAAAATACACTTGCAGAGAGATTATTTTTTTTTCCCCTGGGTGGAGATTGGGAAGAGAACAGGTTTTGTGCCATTTCTCCAATGAGAGGAAGGGAGCCGAGGGATTTCAGTTCTTGGAATACTACAAAGGTCACTGACACTTGTCCTTGCCTCAACTTGGAGGCTGCCCAGATTTTAGGAGCGAGCTACTACTTCCACTCAACGTCCTGTGTGGACAGCGTTCTGGTAACTTTCCGGGTGCGGACGAGCTGCAGAAGGGGGCTCTGAGAGGCTGCTCCTTCCCATGCCACGAGCTCTGGCTCGCACTGCCAGCTGGTCAGTGGTGGATTTAGGAGTGGGCCATGGTGAGGATGGAGGCCAGTGGTTTGTGTCAAGTGGTGAATCAAGAGCACAGGACACTGATCTGATTTCTGATGAGTGCTTGTGCTCTGACTTTGGGTCAGGAGCTTTTTCCTCCCCGTGCAAAAGAGACATGGACATACTGCAGAGAGTCCAGGGAAGGGCCATGAAGATGATGAAGTGACTGTAACACCTCTCCCATGAGGGCTGGGAGAACTGAGGCTGCTCAGCCTGGAGGAGAGGAGGCCAAGGGGGGATCTCATCAATGTCCATAAATATCTGAAGGCAAAGAGAATGGAGCCAGGACATTTTCAGTGGTGCCCGGTGCCAGGACAAGAGGCACTGGGCACCAACTGGAGCACAGGAGTCTCCCCCTGAGCACCAGGCAACACTTCTGTGTTGGGCGGGTGCCTGAGCACTGGCACAGGCTGCCCAGAGAGGCTGTGGGGGTCTCCTCCTTGGAGATCTTCCAAAGCCACCTACACGTGGTCCTGGGCAGCCTGCTCTGGGTGTCCCTGCTTGGGCAGGGGCTGGGGCAGGTGGGCTTCTGAGGGTCTGCCAGCCTCAGCCAGTCTGGGGTTCTGGGATTCTTAGTGTCCACTTCCCCAGGATGAGCTGGGGCTTCCTTCCCCCAGCAGATGCTGAAGGCTGAGCTCTCCAGGCCTTGTCAGCCAGGCAGACTTTGGGGGCAGGGAGCAAGAGGGAGCATGGCAGGAACATGCTGTTGGAGCAGCACCTGATGATGTTTTCACCGTTCTTCCTGGATTTTGGAGTGGTGTTTGTGAGGAATACCCAAAGAAGCAGAAATCTGTGCAAACCCGAAGGAAAGTAGTTACTGCACTGTCCTTTGTTGGAGTGATCGACCCAGCTGGGGCTGGCAGTCCTCCGCATTGTACAGCTGAAGCCAAGAGATGCTGCTAAAGCACCCAGCACCCCCAAAACCCTTGGGCCTGCCTTGTGCGGCTGGTGCCTGCATAAACACCGGCATTTGGAGCACGGCCTTGGTACCTGCCTTCAGCACTCTCATTTGTTTGGCTTTTACATAAATGGATTTCGCAAGAAACATTTTAACCAGCAGAAAGGCCAACAAAAGGCAAAGCGGCACCGACACCACAGCTGTGTATTTCATCAGGAAGACTGCCCAGGTCTGGCACCGCCCTGGGGCCCCCTCTTCCTCCGGCAGCTGTCACCGCTCCCTCGGGTTTTAGCACTGCAATCTCACACGCCGCCTGGGTCGGGGGGAGTTCAGCTCCCTCGTATCACCCTGAACATGGATTTCCTGGGTTGCAGGCTAAAGTGCAAGTTTCGGAAGCTTTTTGTTTCGAAACAAAAGGTTTTGAGTTCCTCTTTCTGAGGCGAGGCGTGCGCACAGTGCAGTTGCTGGGAGCAGCCACACCACGGCACCAGCAGTGAAAACGGGCCCACGGCCAAAACCCAGAGCTCATGTCAAAACACGCTACAATAGCACATTTTACTACAGCGCAGGAATGTTAATGTGATACAATTAAATATTATGTTGCAAGGAAATTACATGTCCCGAACCACTGCAATACGGACGTGTGACCCTGGGGAGGGTCGTTCTCCCCGCGCCGTGTCTATAGCCGTGCCAACCCGCCTCTCCCACAGCTCCCCGTTGCCATCGCCCTGCAAAACGCAACCCTCGCGCCCAGCCCGTCCGGGCTGCCTCTGGCACCCCACGTCTTGCGCAAGGGGGCCGGGGGCCAGCTGACCCCGCTGCTTCGGGGAACTGCCAGCTCGTTTCGTAAGGAGACAACCCCAGAAAGTGCTTTGCGGGAGGCACCTACTGGAGAGAGACCCCCAGCAGCCTGTACCTCAGCTGAGGTGGGAGCTGCGGGGCCTGCTCTCCCCCAGCCCTGCTGCAGCTCCCAGGGGATGATGCTGTGAGCAGGGCCGGGTTTGCCTTCTCCCCGTTAGGCAAGGCCTCGTCCCCCCGGCCCCATCCTCCTGACTGAGGGGACTTCCCAGAGAGGGGCTGCTGACGGAGGCGTGCTCCCACGCGAGGGCAGAAATAGAGGCACCTGATTACATTTCTCACGTGGGACGGGTGTCTCAGGTGTTGTGTCACTGACTGAGCGGTGCTGAGCGAGGGGAAGACACCTTAATTACTGTGTGTCACTGCTGCAGAACATCAAGATGTCTTTAACAGTTGAAACGGCTTTCCTAGATCCTACAGACTGGGAGAGAGCCATCACATGGGGAAGTGATGGATTTGCAAGCCAAAGCCTTACATTAGTCATTACTTGTCTCACTTTGCTAGTTCTGAGTTACAGGACCAAAACAGACTACGTCACGAAGAACTTTTAAGCAAGTCATTAATGTTTTTTCACTCTGGAGGCTGGCAGGCCTGCAGGTTTTTGGTTTCTTTGTAAGGTTCTCTTCATCACTCCTGAAAAACACCTTGTTTAATCTTACTCTGCAGGGGAGGGGAGAGGAGAGGAGAGGAGAGGAGAGGAGAGGAGAGGAGAGGAGAGGAGAGGAGAGGAGAGGAGAGGAGAGGAGAGGAGAGGAGAGGAGAGGAGAGGAGAGGAGAGGAGAGGAGAGGAGAGGAGAGGAGAGGAGAGGAGAGGAGAGGAGAGAGAGAGAGAGGAGAGGAGAGGAGAGGAGAGGAGAGGAGAGGAGAGGAGAGGAGAGGAGAGGAGAGGAGAGGAGAGGAGAGGAGAGGAGAGGAGAGGAGAGGAGAGGAGAGGAGAGGAGAGGAGAGGAGAGGAGAGGAGAGGAGAGGAGAAGAGAGGAGAGGAGAGGAGAGGAGAGGAGAGGAGAGGAGAGGAGAGGAGAGGAGAGGAGAGGAGAGGAGAGGAGAGGCATAACTGAATTAAAACCTGCTCTGACTCCTGTGCATCACAGGGGTCTCTGGGAGCAAATAAGGTGGGCTGCCCCCGAGCTGCCCCCGAGGAATGCTGAGGCGAGCCAGGCTGCTGCTGCGCTTCCCCCAGGAGAGCACACGGGGCCCGGATGCTGATCTGCAGCTTGGAAAGTTGAACCAGCCACACGAGCCTCACACAGGCAGCAGTGCAAACCTCAGGATGTGTTTGTTGCCACAACTTGTATGATTTTCATCAGCCGTTCGAACTGGAGCCAGTAATTTCCATTGTTGCCGGGGGAGGTGGTTGGGAAGAGGGGGAGAAAGGCTGTATTATGGAAGAACTTGGAAATTTTTGTCCTTTCTTCTGTCAACAGATAATTTTTTTTATTTTATTTTTTTTTTTTGTGGTCTAACTACTGAATGTTTACTTTTTGGATTTTTCTAAGGATGAACTGCTGCTTTGGGGGAGCAAAGCAGCTATGAAAGCTGTAAACTGGTATCCTAAATTTCTATCAGAAAGAGAGAAAAAGTAATTTTGTCTAATTGCTGTTTCCAATGCTAATATACTAACTGGGCCTTCTTCATCCTCAGTGCTTTTGTCCCAGGAAATGAGCCTGCCTGTTGGCAGCCCAGGGAAGAGCGGGCTAAGGATTTCCAGAACCTGGCTCTTCCCCACCACTGCCTCAGGATGCCATTCCCTGCTGCCAGACCGCTTGCCCCAGGATGCCTCCCTGGCCAACTCCTTGGACACTGCCTCTTCTGTTCCGTTGTCTAGTTGAGCCTTTCTGGGGGGCTGGTTTGGATCAGGTCCAATGCTGAGTGCATTCAGGAATATTTTTGGTGATGCTGAACCTTAGCTAAACCAGGTGCGTGATTGTCAAGACATCTAGCATTTAAGGTTGAATGTCCTTTCTCCACTCCACAGAGCAGAGGTACTCACATTAGTGCCTTTTCCACCCAGAACAATCCCAAATTTCCACTGGGGGATCAGTGTAAATAATCCCTTTTGGCGAGTTCTCCAGACAAAAGATTAGCCTATGAGCTAAAACTGTGAAGGCAATTCCTCCATCTGTAATCCAAGAAAATATCCTGAAATTCTGGGCAATGAGAGAGAGACTCTTTAGAGTTATGCAGACAAAAAAATAGCAGTTGCTTAGTTTTCAGATATCACGAAGCAGTTGTGTTTGCACTACTGGCTCTTTAGTGGTACTTGTGCTGACGTCTGTGCTGGATGTGTCCTGCTCCTGACGACATGCATAATTAAATGTAGCAACTTCATGGGCTTTTTAATCTCTTAAAGACTCCTTGACTAATATTTATGTTAGTTAAAGTTGTAATTTAATCACATCTTATGCAAGTCCATGCACATTTTTATGCACGCAGCGGGTCAAGTTCTTTCCCGTAGGCAAGGTCTGCTGGTGACAGGTATTTGGAGAGCCAGTTGCAACTGTAGCTACCTACACAGCACCCTGCACATTGTCCTTACCTGCTGTAGCTGGACAATTCAGACAGCGCTGAAAAATTGCTGTGCTGTGACCACATCTTCTTCCATACCTTTGGCTCCTGCCTGGCTTGTTGCCCCCAGAGCTGGAAGGGTGGTACAGGGGGACTGATGCCATGTCTCTGCAGCCTGGCCACTCGTGCTGCAGCAAGGAAATTCCCACTTGGTGTGGAAAGGGAATTCCTCTCCATTGCCCTGCCGGCTAGCTGAAAAGGGAGAATTTGGGCAACCCTTTAGGCTGTTGGCTGGTGCTTCCACCCAGCCAAGGGCCATCTCCCCATTGCAGCCACAGCAGCATGACTCCAGGGGCATGCAGACCCCTTACTAAAGAAAAGGGACAGAAAAGGCTCCTCGGCATCTATTTGGTGATTTTTCAGGTCAGTTTTTGTACTTGAGGTAGATTAACAGCAACACATGTGAGTTCCTCTGCATTATGCAGTTTATTTCAGCCCCCGATTAGGTTACATGGTGTGCACTATTCCTCCCATGACACTTGACACAGCAGCTGCCAAGGTTGGTTTCTGGACAGGCCTGTCCTGGGAACAGAGCGTGCCATGATCTCGATAAAGGGTGCTCAGCCTGCGTGTGTGTCTCTGCTTGCCCCTTCCATTGCAGCTTTGTTGTGGGAACTTTCATGAAACCCAGGCCAGCTGCTTCCTAGCTTAACACAAAGCACGTTAATTGGGGCCGCTGCCTTTGGAGAAGCGGCCAGCTCCTACAAGTACTTGTTGTCTACATACGATGCTTGTCTCCACAAATTGCAGAAGTTTACCTCACCCCAGAATTTGATACAGAGAATATTAAACATTGGTAAATGGAAACATATAAAAACTTTGCAGCGAGTCCTTCGTGGTCCTGTACCTATTAAAAATAGATGTCGACAGATCTGATTTCCACTCGTCAGGGCAAAAAAGGCTGCCAGGAGCTTCATCTGTGTCTGTCACTGACTATATTTTCTGGTTGCCCTTTTAGTCAGCTCCTTGCATGAGTTCTCCTCAAAAGGTGTGTATTGTGTAGACCACAGTGTGTAGTGTATAGCGAAGCTACTATAGTGAAGCATCCTGTATCAGCTCCTCTAGAAGGTTTTCAGCTATGAAAAACCAAACAATTCCCAGCTACAAATGTAGCAGGAGTGGAAATCTTTGCATCTTCTTACTATTCTTAACTTGATCATATTTCTGTCAATGTATTTAAGATGGTTCTTAGTGCCCTTCCAAAAGATTCTTACAAATTACAATTTCTGTGCACTTTTTAAAACACATTAACTTTTCAGAACAACGTAAGACATGTTGGCAGGCAGAGTCAGTATCTCGTTATGACATTTTAGTTTTAGGATAACCATCCCCATGCTACGAGTTCCCCCAGCCACTTGTGCACCAGCACCAGCCGGTGAGCACGGTCGGTTTTATGTTGAGAGTCACTGTGCAAGCCCTTCCAGCCTATCCTTGCCCTGCTGTGACCTTCTGAGCCCCTCAAATCAAGGGCAGAGCTCTCCTGACGTTAACAGCAGAGATGAGCTCCTAATCCCTGTAAGCACCTTTTCTTGATGACCCCTTGGTGCCCATGGTTTGCTGCTGACTGTCAGCGTGCTCAGGGCAGCGTGGCTCTCCCGGCATCACCAGCACCCACGGGTGACCTGGGCGAGTGGTGAGGAGGGACCAAGGCTGGGGCCAGAGGTGCCCTTTGGAGGCAGCCAGCGGGATGGTCCAAGGATGCCAGGAGCACACATGCAAGGCTAAAGCAGAAGGACTCAATGCTCACAAGCCACAGATACCTCACATATCTAATATGGTAAGCTTGAGTCCTGCTGCCTGGTGCCTGGGTCACATTAGTTTCAGCAGTCAAGTGGCTGATTGCACCGCCAACTATTTTAGCTCAGTGACCTTCTGGAGAAATGAAATAGGAACTGAGAGGTTTTGTGGTTCAGAAGCACCAGTTTGTTTCCTAGCATGACAACGCTGCTGCTCTTCTCCAGGAAGGTTGCTTTCTTGGCTAGTACCCTGGCGGCAGCAGCCAGAATAATATCAGCAGCCTCATGCCTCGGTTAACTCGGCTGTACATGACATTAAAGAGCATGCCAAGGCAGTGAAAATGGGAACCTGAGCAGTGGTGGGCAGTAGCCATTCATCTGCTCCTTGATGTTTTCCCTGCTGTAGAGCCCCTGACCTAGTCTGGTTGCCCCTTGCAGTGGCAGGGTAGATAAGGCCAAGTAGAAGCTGCACATGAGGAGGAATGGCCTCTTGTCCCGAGGGTGTTGTGTTTGTGGCTTGTGAAGTCATGCAGTGAAATTGTCTGGGTTTGGACAGGGTATGGACAGACCACCCTGCACTGCTGGCTTCGCGGAGTGCTCGGGATGGCAGCTCGGCTGGCTTCCCTGGGTGACTGTGTGTCTGGGCCATGCTGATCGCGGCTTAGCCGTGGTATGACTTAGCCACGGCCCGGGGAGGGATCTGTAGTGCACGAGAGAAAACGCTGACCCTGTGCCTGGCCCATCCCTCTGCTTGCTCCTGTGCAGCCAGCTGTGCATCCCAGTCCTGCGTGGTGTGGGGAGGAGGAGAGGGCAGGGATTGCTCCTGCCCCTTGCACAGAAACCTGTGTGTGTGCCATGAGCCAGTGCAGGGGCACGCAGCGGGGAGCAGGGACAGCACCGTGCCAGCACAGCGCTCCCCTTCCTCAGCTTGCAGCTCGACAACTTGTAGGCAATGAGACCCAGAGCCACAAAGATGCTTAGTCCTACCTGAGCAGTGGGGTGCACTGCAAACCAAATGCTCCCAGAGGGACTGCCACCAAGCCTGTGGGTGCTCCAGTTTTCACTGGCAATGTCCTGGAGATGCTTTAAGTTCGGTGATGCTGTGTTGTCTGATGCTGGCTCCCTGCAAAGTGCTTCCCCAGCTGAGACCATGAGTGGTTCAGCGTCATGTGCACAGATTTATCTCCCCAGCTGTGTGGTTGTCATCCCAGGCTCCCTTCCTAGGCCAGGAAGGGAATCAAGCATGTACAGAGAGAGTCTTATCTTATATTAAAGTGGCTGGTTGCCATCATTCTTCCAGTAGTTCCATGCCTGGAGACCTGCTCGGGGTGTGTGTGGCAGGGACTGGGGTCCCCCCTCTGCCTGAGCCCCTGGATCACTGGGTATAAACCACCCTGCAGGAGAGGTTCACAGCAATGCCTCCTTTCCTTGTGATGCATCAAGTTTTTTAAAGGCTTTTTCCCTAGGCCAGTGCTTCTGTGACCGCTGTGCCCACTGTGTGTGGGGCTGCGCACCCCGTGGGGCAGCAGAGCCCTGAGGGTGCTCCCTGAGCTGCTGCCCAGAGCAATACAGGGCACGGCCGTGTCAGCCACCTGCTCCCCACAGGGATCACCTTTCCTGTTATTGGCACGCTTGGTTAAGACTCAAAAAAGAGTCTGTCAGCAGCTGATCTTCCCCAATTTTTTGTCTCCGTGTGAAACTCCATCAGCTGCCCTGGGCTGCCTCACACCTGTGTTAGCACCTTCACACACACTGGAAATGAAACTCACAGTTTTATTTCTCCAGGATACTTTTATTGCCTGCAGAGAGATGATGTGTCGTGGTCTCTGCCATGATCTGACCGAAAGCAGAGGCTGTGCTCCTGCAAGCAGCCTCCCGGCGCGGCCAGCACAGGGGATGCTCGGGAGGCACAGCCACCCAGAGCACAGCGCTGCCCAGTGAATCACCCGGCCCTGTGCCTCTCCCCAGGGCCCTAGTGTTATTTTCTGGTTTTCCTCACTTTCCTCATGCAGAGATCAAGACCCCAGAATGGAAAACAGAGAGCAGCCTCCAGCTTTCTTTTTTTTTTTTTTTTTTTTCTTTTTCCCCTGTTAGTGTTCAGGGAAAACAGAACTGAAACCAAGTGTTTGGGGACAAACTAAAATTAGAATTCCTCATGAATGGTGACATTCCCACCAGAGAGGAAATTAGTTAAAATATACTTTTTTCCCCATGGGGCTTGATTCTTCCCTGTGGCACACAGAGCTTTCCTGTGCAGCAGGGAGGGAGATGCCCAAGTCCGCTGCTTCCACAGCAGAGAGCTGGCTGCTGCTTCGTTAGAGCAATTAAAAACAGAGTTGGTAACATGATAAACACATTTATCAGACAAGTTTGCTCCTTAATTCCCTGGACTTTTTCTGTGAACACGATACTGGAAGGAGGTCCCATCTTGGGCATCTGATTCATATCCCCACTGCCCATGGGGCTGGGGTCCAGCTGCCCCACTTGACTGAAGCCCCGCAGCCCATCCAGGGGTGCTGGGACACGTGCTGGTGCCAGATAAAACCTCAGGCAGGAACTGCTGCTAGTGGTGACCCCTTGTTTTATGAGCCTCAACAAAATAGATGGGTCAAGGGGAGAAAGGTGCCCTCTGGAGCCTTTGAAGGGCCATGTATCTGTTGCATAAATCAAGTCTGAGAGAGCTTTTCTACTGTGTCCTCAAGAAAAGAGCTGCTGTGGAGTAAAGGAGCTGAAGTGTCTGCTGAAGCATCTATCATGACACCAAGTCTCTAGGCTTTAAATAAAGGAACTGTGCAGCTGAATGAAGTAGGCTGACTAAAGCCAATCAGCCGCTTGTACTTTAAACAAAGAAAATAGATTAAGGTCTCTGCCAGCCACGTGGCTGGGAATAATGGTGCTGCACTACGCTCACTGAACCTGACCTGGGATACGCTGATTTATCTGCCTCTGCCAGGCTGGGCTCAACAGCCCTGCCTGACTGCAGGGAGGCTGTCAATATGTACACTCTGAAAAATGCAGCCCTCGCTTGCACTGAGGTGGGAAATGACTACTTGTTTTGGAGAGCATCTATGTCAATCAAATCCTAAAGATCAATATAAATGTGCCATAAAAAGTCCCCACAAAACTACCAGTCCAGTCTGCTAAGCGAACAGCTCTCTGTGTTTTCAAAGTGGTGATTACCATACTTGTAGAGTGAGAAATATTGATATGGGCTGCATTTCTTCACTTTAACACATATTAACAATGGAAGACATATTTTCGGATCTGGAATTCAGATGTTGAGGTAGGTCTGTGTGGCCAGGGCCTGATTCCTTGGAAGTGTGGTCAGCCTAGGGTTTGGGGACCCATCACAAAGCTGTGTGAGAAGGCCTTCTAATGCTCTGTTTTCCATGAAAAGAATAGAAAAGCCCTTAAAATAGGCTCTTCAGTTCACAGATGAGAAGTTGGGTGTGGGGAGGGGTAACTACATCACATCTTTTCTTCCTACCAGTTGTGTGCTTGTTAAAACAGAGATGTTCAGAACATGCCTACTACAGATGTCAAAGCTCAAATGAAGCAGTGGATAGATGGAGAATAGCTCCTCTGGAGAGAGCTTCAGGTGTAAAGTCTGTCCTTCACATCAGGCAGGACCCTGGGCAGAACTTCTGATGGGCTGCAAAATACATATGTGTTTCTTTCATGACCCTACTTCCATGGACATACCCTTCCT
>NC_089873.1:34085000-34107500 GCF_040182565.1 Anser cygnoides
GAAATCTGCTGTTTGATATCGAGCCAGAGCAGCTCTGCTCTCTTAATGAAGGCAGAGGAGTCCTGAAGGCTTCTGCAGGCTGCCTGGGGCTGGCACCACACCGTGGCTGCCAAAAACCCGGGCTCCTTCCGCCGAGCCTGCAGGCAGCGCTGCTGGGGCACGGGAGCCTCACACCCATCCTGCCAGCACCCAGCACACGCTGGCTGTCCTAAAAAACCACACGGCTCAGTTCTTTGGGGGCCAACACAATGCTACAGCCTCAGAAGATGGAGCTGGAAGAAAGCGATTTGCATTCCTGAGGCATTAGGATAAGGGAAAAATTGGGAGGTGAAGTCTGCCTGCAGAGGAGAGCTGTGTCTTGTGGCAAAAAGAGCCTCAAAGTGAGGCATTTCGTCAGTGCTGCTGTCAGAAAAGGTCACTATTCCAGGAGCATTTGCATCATATCCAGGTTGCATGAGTGGTTCTTGGCAAAAAAAGTTTCTGTTTCTTACCCAGGGAAGTCAGAGCTGGTCAGAGAAAATAACAGGGAAATGGATTTCTCTGCGTTAAGAGGCACAAGCACAGGAGAGCACCTCTGCAGGAAGACCTCAGCTTAAAAAAAAATAGTGGAATAAGGGTACAGGGATTAAGAAATAAGAGTTTTGTGTATGTTAAAAATAGGAAGTTGAAGTTGTTCTCAGCAAAATACATGCTCTTTTAGACCACTGATCTCTGATAGCCATTAAAATTGAGTAGGGAGAGTGATTTATTTATATACATTCATGCAAAACAATCAGCTTTTGTATACTGTGATCTAACTGTATGGCTGAGAACTGTTCAGTCGGTTGGCTTTTGTGGAAATCCAATGAAAAAGTTCCTGCAAATTTCTTAGCTAGCATGGGACATGCCTCGAAGAAATTATGTTTTTTCTTGACTGGGGAAAGGTCAGCTACATTTCCACAGCCACAGTGAAACGAGCTGGGAAGCTGCACGGGGACAGTGCACTGAGGAGGAGGAGTGTGCAGCTCTCGCGACTTAAATGTTCTGGGTGGGTACTCAGAAAGGTTTATTTGACTGACGGGGAATATCCCCAGTGCTGAGAGCTGCCTGCCTTTTATCCTGCTGTGTACAGCTACTGGCGTACCGAGGAAGATGCCGTTTGCAGTGACAGTGCTGTTGAGCCACGGCTGTGTCAGTGCGTGCCATTTTCAGGTAGCAGCCCTGGCGACCCAGGACAGGAATGATTGCCTCATCTGTTGTACAAAGGATGTTGATTCTCATTGTGAACAAGTCTTGATGACAAAGGATGGCTTCTGAATAGAAGAAGAAATGTGGCATGTCTAGTGAACAATTTAAGGCTGAAAAAGTGCTTTAGACTATGAGATGCCCGCGGCATTGTTCATAGCACACACTGCAGAGGTGCAAACATTATTACTCGTCAGTGGATGTTGGAAAGGAAGGAAGGGGTGCAGAATTTACAAGGAAGATGGCAAACCTCAAAGGAGGAAGAGAAGCTTTAGGCAGAATTTGTCACCTTGCTCAGCTTCCTCCCTAGGAGGTTTGGTTTGTGTCCTGAGAGGGCCAGTGCTGGCTCTGGAGGGGTGCAGACTAGAGCAGGCCAGCGATGCCCAGCACACTCCTAGGTAGGAGTTTCAAGAGCCAGGCTGTTTTGTAAACAATTTTACCACTGTTGATGATAAACACAGAGTTTTTGGATGTGAGGGGTGCCTTTCCCATGAGCTTGATGTGGTAAAAAGGTGCACAGCCCCACTGAAAAGCATCTGGCCATCGTTATTACCATATTTTTCTCAGAAAAGTGAGGTCTATAATGAGGCCTGTGTGGTACCAGGAATTTGGCAAAACAGATTAAGACCCACAGGTTTTCAGAAAACCAAGCTGACTCAGGGAGGGTGTCCAAGACACTGACAGGACTCTCCCACTTAGCACCCGGAGGAAGAGGAACAGACTGCCCGTCCTGAAACTGCGTATAACCAACATCAAATGTGTTCCCAGGTTCCCCAAATCCACCGTGGTGCCTCTCCAAGGGCTTTGGGGTTGTAATCATGCTGAAGGGGAGTGCTTCCTTCAGAGAAGGATGTCTGACTGTTCCTCAGTGCCTTGTGTATATCCCAAATCACAACAACCCTGCTGCACATGTACCAAGAAGAGGTGCAATGCTGGCATTTGGTCCATGGAAAATTTCTGTGTGCCTTTGAAGAAGAGGCTTATATTTGCCAAAATCATGGCATTTGTGTGGTGTTTTTCTCAGAGGGCCAGACAAGTTCCCTTACTCAAAGCACCCATTCAATGCAAGCAAGTGGTACCAGGATTTCTGTTGTGACTTGAAATGGAAGGACAAATGCAGCACGTTCTTGTTTGTTAACCAAGATAGAGAGAGGTGACACATCTGAGAGCTTTGTGAGGAAGCAGAGCTCTTTCCAAGCCTGGAGAAACAAAACTGAAAGTTGCTAGCTCACTGGAACAGGAATTGAAGGAAAACGGAGGGATGTCTTTAACATGGTGAGAAACAAAGGTCGTCTTTGGAAGGTCTCCTGAAGAGTTAGCTTGTGACAAACACAGGCTGTGACTATTATTATTATTATTTTTTAAACTGAATGGCCTTTGCAAAGGGGTTTAGGTGTCACAGGAGAAGGGTCTACTGATGAGACATGAGCTAAAGTGTATTATATTTGTACATAGCAAAGCAGGATGTCTCTTTTCTGACTCTCCTGAATGCTGTCAGATTTCCCCATGCACTATAAATGGTAACTTGTAAAGCCCTCAGAAAACACTAGGTTCCTGGTCCTAACTGGTGACCTGATGGTTGCTGAATTCCTCATCAGGAGCCACTGAAATGATACCAGACTCCAAGGACCACTTGTAAATCCTCTGCAAGAACACATTTACCAGCTGTTTGGAGGACGGAGATTAATTCTTAAAGTTGAAAGCGTTGCTAAAGCTATTGCTTATGAAGACACTGAGTGCATTTTCCCCCATGTCATTCTTTGGATGTTTTGCTTTGGTGACTACCATGTGCCCAGCACAAGTTTGTTCCTCCTGCCCATCACCCTAAGCAGGTATTTGTGTGGGAGGCTGGCTGTTTGTAGATGCCCTCTTCCAAACACAGCTGCACTTCTGATGAGATTAGTTCTGGCAGTCGCCCATCATCCCCCTGTGACCAGCCTGTGAGCTGCAAGGTGGCAACCTCCAGCAAGGAGCAGCAGCAAAGTGTTGCAGAGGTGGGATGCAGGGGCAATTGTGGTTTCAGGTGACTTTATTGCTGCTGAGCCCTGGAAGGTGCCGTTTCACTAGGCCATCCTTCAGGCATCAGAGACTCTGTGAGCCACAAGTTAAAATACTCCAGAATTAAAAGTTACATAAATTGGGCTGTTCTTCCTGTGAAGGAATCCCTTGGAGCAACATTATTTGGTATAATAATTCTTATTGTTCCTTTTTTCTTCTGTGGTGTACAAACTAAGCACTGTGGTGTTGAAAGGCTCCCTCCAGCAGCTCATTTTACTGGGCCATCCCAACCACTTCACCCCAGGCTGTCTCATTCCTTCCTCAGAGGGAGCTTTATCAGCACAGTACAATGTTGTCATATTTGCCTTTACCTACTCTTTTTACATTAAATAGGATTTTTCTTTCTTTCTTCCTTCCTTCCTTCCTTCCTTCCGTCCTCCCTTCCTCCCTTCCTCCCTCCCTCCCTCCCTCCCTCCCTCCTTCCTTCCTTCCTTCCTTCCTTCCTTCCTTCCTTCCTTCCTTCCTTCCTTCCTTCCTTCCTTCCTTCCTTCCTTCCTTCCTTCCTTCCTTCCTTCCTTCCTTCCTTTTCTTCCTTTCTTCCTTTCTTCCTTTTTTTCTTCCTTCTTCTTCTGTTCTACCTGTTAAAAACTCCACAGTAATTCTCTCCCCCTTTACCTTTCAAGCTGCATGTAGGCCTCTGCCTCTCAATGATGGCCATATCCAGAAAGTTTATACTGTTTTAATAAATGGTTTACAAGCCTGCTTAAAATTCTTTCCTCTGTTTAATCTGCAATTTTTCAAAACAGTTTAAAAGGCCTTAGGGATTTCATTGCCCGTCTTGTCTTTTTAGGCTTAAGGCCCAGGCACTTTTTGATAGACTGCCTGCCTCACTGCAGATGTACTTTTAACCACAGTTTTGTTTGGAGAGGTAATGCATACCTTCACCCTGGAATCTCCCAATGTGAATCTGCAGTTGATCCCTCCCATTGCTTCTTATAAAACTTAGTTTTGGGGGGTTTAGCAAAAATATAAACAGTCTATAGTTAGAAAGCTATGTTTTTACCTGCCTCTGAGTTATGATTTCTGGCTGCCGCAGAGG
Organism: Anser cygnoides; assembly: GCF_040182565.1. Lineage (NCBI taxonomy): Eukaryota > Metazoa > Chordata > Aves > Anseriformes > Anatidae > Anser > Anser cygnoides. The sequence goes on from NC_089873.1 coordinate 34,089,322, forward strand.
GATTAGGTCCTTTCAATCTTAGAACCTCACTGGGCTGCAGTGAATCCTGAAGACCCCCTTCACTGTAGACATGTCTGATAGCTGCAGTGTCACCTGCTAAGGTCAGGATGCAGGACTTGCTTGTACCACAAACACCGACATCAAGACAAAGCCCATTTTTATTAAGCAGTTGGTGAAAGATACCATTTCAAAGCAGTCTGAGAACAGAAGACACCTGTGCTGTTAGAAAGTGAGGGTCACTTAAAGTTATGTTCATTTAACATGCCATCTTAAAATCTGTGCCAAGGACAGGGACAAAAAAAGCAGCTAAAGTCTGCAGCCAGCCCCAGCTCTCTCTGGTCCAGCGCGCTTCTGAGAGCTGCCATCAGCCTCCTAGTTTAGTGCTGTGGGGTGGGCTTGAGTCCCATGGGAGACCTTCTGCAGAAGACCAGCCACAGGAGGCCTGATGGCAAGACAGGCACACATGGCCTGTACCATACTTCTAGTGCAGGCTAGTTAACATCAGGTTAGGATCTGTACAATCTGCTCAGTTGTTTATATGTATCAGACCAAACATTTATTAGGGTGAATCCCAGCTTTGTACTCCTGAAGCTGAGCTCAGCTGCAAGCCGATACACATCTGAGGATGCCTGTAATAGATACTGCTGGCGCTGAGTCTCCTGAGATGCAGGAGGCTCTCTTGGGCATCCAAAGGCTGTAACCTTGGAGTTATTGATCCCTGCTAGAAAAAGTTTCCAATATGATCTGAGAAGGGATTAGGAAAACCTGGCTGGTGGTTGAATTTATGTTGCTGTCAATGTTACAAGAGGACAGCCATAGAGAGCTTTTATTTCTACATGCAAGTTCCCCTTAGAATGAAGAAAAAATACAGATTTTTGTTTTCTGCATTTAAACTTTTTGGCATGTTTAGGAAAGCATTAAACACCTAAACCTCAGCTCTTTCAAACTGCTGTCTGTTTCTTTGCCTTTGGAGCTATGACAATTGACACCAGCTGAAGCCTGCTACGCTCCAGCTCACTGATGTTCCCAACTGGTGCAGCCCAGTCAGAGAGGCAGCCCCCTGTAAGGAGGCTGGCTGTAAAAGATTGGATTACTTATTTGCAACCAGAGCCACCATTCAAGTCTCTTCTCCACAATGTACTTCTTCAAAAAGTAATTAAAAAAAAATGTTTGTGACTTTTATGTTACCTTTAACATACACCCAAATGACACGTCTGCTGTTCCTGTCTGAAAGCTTTACCATAAACTAACTGGGGCAGGGATTTTCATGGCTCTTTTCATTAACATCAATTCCGGGACAAGCAAGGAATGAATAATGCTCCTAATTTCAAGCTGGTATTTTTGATTACAAAAACTCATCCCATAATTGAAGTGTATACTTCTTGATATTTCTTAAAATCTGCTGCTCAGAGCTCCTGAATATGCATGTAACTGAGATCATAATTGTGCTGCGGCATCTTAAAACTGTTCAATTTGGGACTCTTTGAAGTCTTGTACATCTCTATCTTCTGCAACAAAAATGAAATCAGAACAAGACATTAAGATTTATTTTTCCCATGAAAATAGCCCATTCCAGCTAGCATACTTTTAAACAAGAATTGGAATATGATAACACATGCTAGTGCTATTTGAAACTGCCTATATTTGCTTTTCTGTTGTGTTCTTACAATAATTGAAATTAGGTGGAGGGTGAATACCAGCAGGTGTCCTAATTTCAATTCATTTTTTTTTAAAGACTAGGCCAGAAATGAATACTAAAAAATGTGTACACATTTGATTCTAGGAAGATATCTGATATATTTGAGGCAACTGTCACCTTTTAGAAGCTGCAAAACTTATTTTTGGCTGCCCATTATCCCTATTTCAGTTCTGCGAATAACAGCAGAAAATTAAGAAGTGTTTTGATAGAGCAAAGCTTCCTTTATATGTTAATGTGAATTCCAGAAGGTTTGTGCAGTCTAAATGTAATGCTTACTGGGCAACTGCTCTTGCTGAAAGGGGCTGCAATAACAAGAGCCAAGCAGTTAGTTTTGGTACAGGGAGACTTGCAGGAGCCAGGAACTTCCTGAGAGCACAAGTCAAAGGGGCAACTTTTTAGATTTTTCTCCTAAATATAGCTCTTTTGAGCAATCCCGGGAGTTAAACAAGCATTAAATGTTGTCATTAGGGTTGCTGGAGTGAGGCTCTGAGGTATGCGGGAGGCTCCACCTTGAGCTCCCCTGGACTCGGGGCCAGAGAGCAGAGGTGAGGGATGGGTGAGGCGGGGGTGCACCCGCGCCCAGGGACTAACTTGGAATTTGGATAACCCAGCAGGAGTCTGTCTCGATATCATCCTGTGGGATGGGGCTGGAGAGGTGAAAGAAGTACGAGTTACATCAATAAGGGATTTGCTTAGGCTCCCTGCAGGCTCTTGATTTTGGCTACGTGTGACAAGGATGTGCAGCCCCTCCTGTCTCATGCTGTGATTTAGAGCTGTAGTCTTGCCTCTTGGTGGCTGTGGGGATTTTGACATGGACAAACTTTCCAGAAACTCATTTCTTAAATTTTCCCTATTTGTCTGTGTTTGAAAATATAAATCGCTCTTTCTTATCTTGAAATCCAACTGGATATTAAAACAAGCTGGATTTTTTTTTTTTTAAATCTCATCAAATAATTGGTGATCTGCAAATGCGGTTTAGCAGTGGGTGCCTATAGATTGGGTTTGAATGATCAGAACGTGGAAGAACTATTCAGAATTATCTGAATGGTTTGGTTTGATGTTTCAGATATAAAACAAATATGGTGAACAGAAACAGTCGTAAAAGAAGCCAAAGGCTTAGGGGGTAGGTGGTGGAGCCAGCCTCTTTACTTCTCTCTTCCATCGAATATCCAATAGTTTCCTGGCTGAGGTGCTTTCTGAGACAGAGGTTTGCAAGCCTACTCTGAATTGGACCCACTCTCCTCCTCTGAACTTGGCCTACATGTCAGGAAATGGAATTTGGAGGAGAGCCTCTATCAGCTTCTGCAGTGACAGTGTGCTGTCTGGTGCCGTGGGAGATAAAGTAACTGAAAAAGGTTAATGTTTGGCAGCAATTTTAAATATATATATAAATGAAAAAAACTCCAAACAAATATATTTTCTTCTATTTTCCTGTTCTCAGTGTACCTCCTGTGCATTAGGAAAGAGGCTGTGTGTGTGTGATCTCTGGAGACAGTTCTGCCCTTCCCTTCTCTGCTGCAGGGTTTAGTAGCTGGAGATGTTTACCAGCAGCAATGTTTGGTGCAAAGACTGCTATTCTGTGCTTAATGGTGAAGAACAGAAATCAGCTCTGTCCTAATGTATTTGTTCAAAGAAGGAGGAGGCTCAGAGGTGTCATAAAGGAGCTTGTATTTCCAAACTCAGCTTGGAGGCACTCTGGGCCCGGCATGGTGCTATGAATCCTCCAACAGACTCAGCACGGCTTTCCAGATGCAGACCAGCTGGGCTGTGAAAGGTGCCAAGGGGACGTTCCTGCCTCCGACTGGCAGCACTGCCAGCACAGCTGCACACTGTGGTGCTGCAGTGCACCCCTGCACACACATACCCTAACCCTCCCCACTGGCACAGGGCCTTGTCAAGCTTCTGACGGAGAACCTTTCTGTTCTCCTCTCCCGGAGGTGGCAGTGGTGCCTAGGAGCCACTCGTACAGTGTTTGATTTTGGTGCTGGGTCTCAGCAGGCTCCTCCTCAGGTGCCTTTGGACTTTATGATCATTGTGGGTCCCTTTCAACTTGGATATTCTCTGATTCTATGAGTTTGGAAAGTCAACATTGTGAGGAAAACTGTAAGAAGTGCAGCAGGGAAAAGCAAGGGTGCCTGCAGCCGGGAGGATCATGGCTCATTGCAATATCAATGCCCCATTTACCTTCTTTTGCCATCAGCAAGTACACTAGCTACCCTGAGAGAGGCCAAGACACAAGAGAACCATGTCCCTTTTGCTCTCCTTAAGTAGTCTGCTGCCTATTCTGCCCATACCTGGAGCCAGCCCTGCCTCTGATGTACCCTAGTGCTGTTGCTGCCATGTGTGTAGCCCCTTCCAGCCAGCAACCAACCCAAAGAGCTCCCTGGATCCAGCTCCTCACTGATGGAGGGTGATACCTGTCCCAGACCAACAGCTCGTCCTTCCTGGAGCACTTGTGGATAGTTACGGCTTGCTGTATACCATTAAAGAGCTTCTTCATAACAAAGAATGACTTTTGTGTCCAAAGCACTTGGATTTCCAAGCCACTGATGTAAAACAGGAGAAGTGTACTTACTTACACACTGCCGTCCTGTACTCAGCTCTCATGCCCACGAGGAGATAAGGCTGTGCTCTCTGGTAGACCAAGCCACAGCCTACCCGGGGCAGACTTCATGACTCTGTCAGTCTGGGTGAGCCTCAAAGAGCTTTTGCAGACCTCTGTCCCTGCTCCTCCTGCAGGCTTGATCTTGACCCTTTGATCTCCGGATCCACAGCCTTAGGAAAACAAGAGTTTCACTGGGGCTGGGGCAGAGCCGTCACATCTCCCAGGCTGTAAATCTAACTATTGTGTTTGAGCCCTGCCTGTGATGCTTCTTATCGAGGTCATTGTTCTACCCTTTCCTGTTTGGTTTCTTTCACAATTTCTTTTGAATGGGCTCCCTAGTAAGTAGCCCATCATAAACAAACACATCAAGCTTTGCACAATGCAAAATAACACTGATTTCCCAGTTCTCATCCCCTGCAGTATAAGAAGTGCACCCCAAATATAAAATGAAAGAATCCCAAAGGGATGGAAAACATCTAAGAAAGTCATAGCCTCGAGGGGCAGCCACCACCAGAGCAGTTCGGTGCCCCACAAACCAGTTTCCAGCTTTCCCAGGGTTTTGGTAAGTGGGAGAAAATATTGGTGTGGGGACATGGAGTGCCCCTCAGCCCCCCTGCGGCACTCCTGTTCCAGCCCTCCACTAAGGTCTCGTGTTGATTCAGTGTCCTCTAGTGGCAAATCCGTGGCACAAGCATGGCAACAGTGGAAAATGGGGACTCCTCCTTGCCTGGCTTCGTGACAATCAGCGGGATAAAGCCTTGGATTAAACATCTTGGGGGAAGGAGGGGTGTTGCACATCTTGTCCAAACCATGTGCGTTATGTGTAGCACCTGTGTGGGTTTCCCCTGTCACAGGTCACTGCGGTCTGCTTTGGCCTTTGGTGTTCGACGTGCCAAGCAGACTTCTGGAGGGTGCTGCTATTGCAACACTATGAGATATTCTTATAGCCGGGGAAACTGTCCACAATTTTTCAGGGTTGTTCACTATGAGCGAGATACTTTCTTCAGAGTAAAACAAAACAAAACAAAACAAAACAAAACAAAACAAAACAAAAACACAAAAACAAAAAACCAAACTGCTTCATCTGGATTAAAGATAAAAATTGAAGCTGAAACAGGAAGACCGAACTGCAGCTGGCAGGGAGCCCTGCAGGGCATTTCTCAGCAGCAGCATTACTCAGGAGGGCTGACGGATCAGTCCCCAAGTCTTTCCCCTGCACGCACTGGGAGTAACACACTCATTCTTGATGTCCTCAGCATATTGGCACAAATTCTTCTTGACACATTCAGTAGGCTTTGATTACTTAAAGAAGAATAACAACCAGACTATATTTAAAGTGCTTCCTTTGATCTCCTTCTCTAAGTTACGCTATTTCTCGCTCTTCCCCCTGCACTTTTATTCCCATCTTCCCAAATTCTTCCTAACTCTGCTGTTGGACGCTGTTTCCCGACTTATGATTTAGTGATTTCAAATCCCTTCAGACTCTGGGTATGTTTTCTGTCTGGAGATGAACTCTGGCTAAGCTCATTTCTAGCGGTGACATGAAGGCATGACTTGTTCTTTTGGCATGCAGCACAAAGTTGATAGAGAAATCAAAAGATCAAATGGATCTCTGCATTAGGCTGGCTTCCTGGAAAAGATGATGCACTTTTGGTTGTTATCAACACAAGCTCCCAATTAAAAATATGTCCTAACACTACCATTGAGGCATAATGATTCAATTTCTCAGATAATGGAGTATTTATCCACACTAGAAACACAGCATTTTAGTGGCTGCAAACACCTCCCCTCTTCCCCCCCAATGTCTTTCTGTGTTGCAAAAACACATATCAAACCTTTGGCTGTATTCATTCTCCCACAAATGTGATGTTGAGTACTATCTAGTGTTTTCCTTAAGCAGATGTGGAAAATTCCTTTTTATCCACTTATTTATTTTTATTTATTTTTTTTATGCCATTTGTCCTATTTCTGCTGTCCCAAAGAGGGCAAGGAAAACGCTTCAAAATGTCTGAGGCTTGTCAGATGATGCTGGCTGGCTGACTGCATTTACTGTATTGGGAGAAATCGAGACTGCATAAAATTAATTTATTTCTACTTTTGTTTGCACAACGTTTTGCATCAGACAGACTGGTTTCAAACATCGCCAACAGATTTTTTTCTTCAGCACTCCCAGCTGTATGGATAAAATGCAGAGCTGGTTCTTGGAGGTGGTACAGGAGCCAGGCCTTCCCCCTGCCTTGGTAAGTGTTGAGAAGCTGCAGAGTTCATCAAACACACCTCTGGTCTCAGGGATGCCTCTTTGTAAAGTGGAATCATTTCAGGCTTAAGGACTTCTGAGTTGATCCGGGTAGAAAGCAAGCTGCTGTCTTCCGGGAGGAACCCAGACCTGGCTCTGCACCTGGCTGAGGCTGGCACCAGCTGAGGACAGCAGACCCCTGGGATGGTAAAACAGCCCTGGACTTATGACTTTCATGGACCAAGCCAGTGCCCTGGAAAGCCAGGTTTGCTGCTTTCTTGCACTTGATGATGTGCAGAGGTAGGTGCTGAGCTGTGCCTCTGCCCCGCACCATCTCTTCCTCTTCCTCCCCAGGCAGGACCGTCCTCTTCCCAACCCCTTGAATACAGCATGGCAAAACCCACTGTTGGCCTTGAGGCTAACAAGTGTGGAGCTGGCTCAGATGGAATCCGCTGTTAGTCATGGCTGGGGGATGGGTAGAAAAGGCAGGACTCACACTGGGGAAAGGCATTGAGACTGGGCTAAGGCTCAGCTGGAGCTTTTGTCTGATTGGAAGTATTTTGCCTCAGATGCTCCTAATTCCTGCTGGATGTGGAAGCCCAGGGGAGCTGGGAGCAGCTGCTTCTGTGCTAACTGAGCCAGGGTACTCCATGATGTCTGCAGAAATAATGTCCCTTGTAGCTCTTGGCAATATTTCCATTTTCCCACTATGTTCCTTGAACCTATGTATAGAACCCTGCCCTTTTCCCTAGCTGCTGGCTGGGCAAGAGGTAATGCATTTTGTGTCTGGCTGGAGGCACAGCCAAATGGCCAAACAGGTCAGAGGAAGCAGGATCAATCTGCAGCCTTTCCCCTGGTAAAGGCCCTGATTTACATCCCTATTCTCTCTCTAGATGCTCAATTTCATGCAACTCTTAGAAACCTTAACTTCTTGAAGGCTGCTATATTCTGTCAGATTGTGCAGAAACGGGCTAAAAATTGGTGCAGGAAACAGCAGGAAGATCTGACAGACTGAGAGACAAAGAGAAATTGCACTATCTTCATTCCTGTGGGAACCCAGGCTGATGTGATGTGCTTTATCCTAGCAGTTCACTCTGAACAGTGAGACTAGATAAAAGATGATATGGTTTGTGGAATTGGAGGCTGTGGCTTCCAGCATGGCTCCATGCCCCCACGCTTCTCTACCATCTGCTGCTCATTACCACCCCGCATGGACCTCTCGCCCATGCCAGCAAGGCTGTCCCCATGGCTTTGCACTGAGCAGCCTGCACAGGGGTGGTTCCTGGCCAGCTCTCACACCCACTCACTTCATGGACTGCAGCATAGGTGGAAGCTCAACAGAGATTTGAAGATTTTTGTTTTTTTTGACTGGAGTGTCTAGATCATACTTTTAAGTGCCTAAATCCTTTCGTTGTTGGATGAGATCACTGTGATACAAAAACTACTGGGAAACTTTCAGATGGATCCTATGTGAGAAATTCTCTCTGAGTTGAGGCAGCCTCCTGTGAATAGTACTGATGGACCATGCTTTTCATTTGATGTGATCTTTTTCTTCAGATTATGCAAAATGTTTTTTAGGTGCTTATTTGCTCTAAATAGTTATGTAAGACAACTTAGAATCATAGAAATATCTAGGTCAGAAAAGACCTTCAAGATCATCAAATCCAACTGTCAACCTGACCTACTGAGTCAGGGACACTAAACCATGTCCCTTAGTGCCATGTCCACATATCTATTAAATAACTCCAGGGATGGGGACTCCACCACTTCCCTGGGCAGCCCTCCATTATCTTACTTAATCCTTCCCTATTTTATCCTTTCAACTACCCCACCCTTCTGTACTCTGGGGAAGATGAACAGCAGTTTGATACGCAAGATGAAATGGGAAGTTTCTACACTATTCTACTTGTGCCGTGTCACCTTTCTTCTTAGACAAGGTGATGCAGTGATAGTGCATACCCCTTCCTTTAAACAGGGTTTGGACAAAAGTCCCCACAATTAGCTACGCAGTGAACAAGTAGATGAAGGTCAGGCCTGATCTTGTAACAGGTTAAAAAACAGGAGAAGCTCATCTGATAACACAGGGATCTGTCTTGACTGATGTTTTGAAAACTGTTTCTTCTTAAGCTGGTGGAAGATGGAATAATGATGGTCAGATATAAAGCTTGCTGATAACATTTTATCTAGGTAAATAAAAATATTGCGTGACTCAGTTATCAGAGGGGCCAAACTAAGCCAACCAACACAATGATCCAGTAGTATCATTGCTGCATATGCATTTAGGAAGAGTAATTTGAGTTAGAAGTGATTTGTAGTCACTCAGGAAATCAGATGTCATTGTGGATAGCTCAGTGAAAACATCTGGTACAGAGGATCAAAGGCAAATGCTATTTTGGGTTGGAGTACAGAGCTATTGAAAGTAATATGATAACATAATGTTTCAATCAATAGTGCTTGTTAGGTTGTGTTCAGTTTCAAACGTAGGTATACAGCCAAAGAAGCACAGTGGAAAAGACGGTGGTGCTGAAGAGAGAGGTGGTCGCTGCGGCCATGAGATTGCTGGGCTCTCTTCCTGATACCGCTATTGGATCATGGGACACTTACATCAAGATAATATGTATTTATGTGCAGTAGTGCAGGCATCCTTGGAATTGCTTTCTTACAGCCGTGGTAGATACTGCAGCACTAGAAATCCTTCCCTCAGGTGTTGTTTCCCCATGAGATTTCAGGGAGTCTTCTTGTCCGTGTTCTCATAAAGATAGGCAGTAGTCCCTAGCCTTTACATATATCAGTAGGGAAGGAATAAGAGGGGAGGTAAAACTTAAGAAGAAGTTGAGTCAAAGTTTACAGATGATATAAAAGATTCTAGGAACACATCTGAAGTAGAGGAAGAAATGTAGAGTAGTTTCTTAATGAGGAAGACTAGTGAATCATAGACACAACAGAATACCTTTGTTGCTAGTTCATCCACTTTTATGTGGCTGAGTTTCCCAGGTTTTAAATCCCCAAACTTAAAATCTTTTGACCAAATTAGACATTTTTTCCTTATCCTAGGATGAAATACTTATGTGCCAAACCAACACCTGATCTTCTTCCTTTGACCAGGCTATAAAGGAAAACAGGTAGCTGAAGTATTTCATGTATTGTTTTTTCCAAACTTCTGGTTTTGATACAATTTTACCCATGAGGGGCTCAGAGCATGGACTAAAACTGTAAATATTTTGATAAATATTTATCAGGGGCTCATGGACTTTAACATGAGGGAGTGAAGAAATGCAAGGCCTAAACAGTCTAAGAGGGATGGGGATTACCATGGTGAATTTCAAACTAAATCAATTCAGGAAGCATCACTATTAAACTTTATCTGACTAATTTCATGACTCTGCCCAGAGAGGCAAAATCCAATGCAGCATTACTAATAAGGTACAAGTGCTTATGCAGCAGCAAAGCTAAAGAAGGGATCTGGGTGTTATATAGGATCACAAGCCAAACAGCAGTCAGCCACTTGTAGTCAGAATAGGAAGCACGGGGAGGCATTGTCCTTCCTCTCTGCCCTCCATAAACCAAATTGAGTGTGAAGGTAGACTGCTAGCCTGTTCTCCCATTCTGTAGACTTGTCATATAAAGATTGTTCTGCTACTGAAAAGGCTGCAAATGTAATTCTGGAGCATGTGAGCAAGAACGTTGTGGGATCTGGAACAGAAAATACAGACAAATTAGATGGAGAACAAGAGGTAAGCAAGAGAAACTCCTGAAGGTTTAGAAAACAGCCCCTGTGAAAAACATTGAGAATATCTGATACTTTGGATCAGATATTTTGTTTAAGAAGGCTGAGAGAGAAAAAAAGTAGAGTAGAAATTGGCCATTTTAATGAGCTACTCTGAATATTTAGCTTTGACAGCACAGGCCCCAGAATTTCTTATGGTAATATGTCCTTCATAGGTAATGTCATGCAGCCACCTAGGGGGTGTGTTTCAGAAGGGCATGCCATTTTGAAATAAAAACTTAGAAGGAGGACTGCCCTGCTCGTGTTGATGACATGAGCTCTGCATTTTCTCCCAGAGAACTGTTTGGAGGTGCTGGATTTTGGTTCTGCATTTTGGCTCTTAGATGGGGGTGGGCAGGGCAGACCCCATGACCCCTGGCAGCATGTGGCACCTACTACCCATGACAAGGAAATACAAAAGTGGATTTCATAGTGTTGTGCTGTTTTGGTGCATCAGGAAATGGAAGGTCTTTAGCAATGGGTTCCTCCCAAGGCAGTGTCATTAGAGAGCTGGCAAGCAGTGGCCACTGCTAAACACGTGGGGTATTATCTTCAAAGACTCTTCTTAGGCTCCTTTGTGCAGGAAAGTTTAATAACTCACAAGAAGGGTATGTAAAATACAGAAGGGTTGATTTGGCAATTACTTGCTCTTTGAAGACTGTTTAGCCTGCTCTGGAGTGGCCAACCTTTCATAGCCTGGGAGACAAGGAAACAACATACATAAATGCCATTAAAGGGCCATGGGCCTTAAAGCACTCATTTATTTTTTCATGGATGTTATGAATATAACACATGCTATTCACTTGATCTTTGCTTTCTTTGACTCTTTTAAAAGTATAGTTATTATTTATATATATTCACTAAATCCTGTTCGTGACAGCAAACTCATCAGTTCTAGTTATCTGGAGGTAGAACTACACAACAAAACCATCTAGGATTAGTCTGTGACTGTTTCATGCTACCCTGCAGCACCTGTAAGGCTTAGGTTCAGTACCCTGACATATACTACTAACTTATCCCCAGGTGTAGTAGCCTCTCCTTGAAGTACTTAGACCCTATATCTTTACTTTCAAGTAATGCATAGAAAAAGGATTATTTTGGGGATAACTGGGATAACTGGGAGATGAGTGGTTGGAAAGCTACCTGGCAGAGAAGGACCTGGGAGTACTGGTTGATAGTCGGCTGAATATGAGCCAGCCGTGTGCTCAGGTGGCCAAGAAGGCCAAGAGCATCCTGGCTTGTATAAGCAGCAGTGTGGCCAGCAGGTCTAGGGAAGTGATTGTCCCCCTGTACTCGGCTCTGGTGAGGCCGCACTTCGAGTACTGTGTTCAGTTTTGGGCCCCTTGCTACAAGAAGGATGTCGAGGTGCTCGAGAGAGTCCAGAGAAGGGAGACGAGGCTGGTGAGGGGTCTGGAGAACAAGTCTTATGAGGAGCGGCTGAGGGAGCTGGGATTGTTCAGCCTGGAGAAGAGGAGGCTTAGGGGCGACTTTATCACTCTCTACAGGTACCTTAAAGGAGGCTGTAGCGAGGTAGGGGTTGGTCTATTCTCCCACGTGCCTGGTGACAGGACAAGGGGGAATGGGCTAAAGTTGTGCCAGGGGAGGTTTAGGTTGGATATTAGGTAGAACTTCTTTACTGAAAGGGTCGTTAGGCATTGGAATAGGCTGCCCAGGGAAGTGGTTGAGTCACCATCCCTGGATGTCTTTAAGAGACGTTTAGATGTTGAGCTTAGTGATATGGTTTAATGGAGGACTTGTTAGTGTTAGGTCAGAGGTTGGACTGGGTGATCTTAGAGGTCTCTTCCAACCTAGACGATTCTGTGATTCTGTGATTGTGTGATTTAGCAGTTCTCAGCTGCTGTAAAACATAGTTTCCTCTGCTTTCCAGGCTGAAAGAATAATCCCCAGCCGCTAAGCCAAATACAAACATAGTGGAGAGCAGTGCAAGCTCAGATGCCTTTCTGGAAGGCTGACCACTGCCAAGATGCAACACAGCCTCAGGGCACAGCAGAGATGACAGTGGTTGAAGAGCAGCAGCAGCACACTTTCCATCAGGACTCTGCCAGGTATTTTTTGGTTGGAGGGATACAACAGCCAAGCAAAGTCAACTCTAGGACTTTGATACTGCAGATTGTGCCTTTGGGGTGTAAAACATGGCCAAAGCAGACATGGTAGACATAGGTGGTACCATGGAGGGGATGCATAACTTTCTTCCTGTCACACTGAGGATGTGTCAGTTCAAGCATCTGAGGAACGTGATTCAATGTGTTCAATATGGGGGCAATGGTCACCAATTAAAAAAAGCCCCATGTGTTGCAATATTTGAATTTACAACGTTATTACCCACAGTGAGCAAAGCCAGTGTGAGACCACAGATTTAGTGTGCTGTTATCAGGATTTTTTTAATGCAATTGCTGCTGTACTGAGGAGTATTTCATAAAGTTGACGGTTGAAATTTCCCACTGTTCCGCAAATTGCCATTCATACAGGGGTAATGATGGACCCTTGTATTCAGAAACATGGCATACAGCTCTGAAGAGTCAGTTGTGAAAGTCTGAAGACACTTTGGGTTATTTTTCTCAAATTTGGTGCCAATTTCTGAGCCAAGGGTGTTCAGCTAGCATTAACCACGTTAGCTGTAGGGACAGCCCTCACCTGGGAACCTCTCCTTCTCTTCCCCGGTTTCCTGGTGTAAAAGACCAGTGGGTTACCTTTTAGCTGGGTGAAGTATCAGTGATCTATGGCTATGGGCTGAACTTGAGCCCTGAGCTGCAGATAAAGTCATCGGTGTGGCACTTAGCTTAGTGGAGCCCAAGCTAGCTGGAGCCTTTCAGCACAGCAGCAGTAAGAATGTTAATAATAAATCAGTGAATGGCTGAGGGATTTGCCCTAAAAGGAAATCTCTCCAGCTCTATTCTTTCCAGCTATGTTGCTTCTGGGAGGTTGGTGTGCTGTTTTCCTACAAAAAAGGGCCCTTTTTTTATGCTTGATACAAGATGCCAAGTCTTGAGGTCCCACTGCTCTGAATAATTGAGAACACAAAGTCCTTTCCTACAAAGTGATTTAAGTCTTGTGATCCACTATGGTCTTCTCATACCTGATTCTGACTTTAAATGAGCAGATTTTGAATTCTATATGAGGGTGAATAAGTAGTTACTCATACATGCAACCTGATTTCATTGAATGGAGCTATCTGAGCATGACTGCTTAGCTACTGGCGTAAAGAGCTCATGACCTGCCTGAAGTGACAGTGTAGTCATTTTTAGCAACAGTACATTTTCCTTCCTTTTCAGACTTGAGGCAAATATGTTCCTGGATGCAGGAAAAAAAAACGCAGTACCCAAGGTCCCTTGCGAAACAGAGGAACTGACTAACCGAACAAAAAAGGGGGAAAGAGTCCTCAGCTGAGCATGTCAAACCCATGAATCAACTTGTGAAGTTGTTATTACTTTTTTTTTTTTTTTTTTTTTTTTTTAAGCCGGCTTGCTAACACAGTGATTCAAGTACGAGGCTGGGGAGGGCAACCTGACCTCTTCTAGCCCCTGAGGGATTCCATTGCGCTTTTTCCAAAGTAGCAGGTGTTAATTCCAGAGTCCTGGCATAAGTGAGCTTGGGATTAGAGTTGCTGTCCTTGGGCAGCGATTACTGAATCAGTAAAAGCTTTCCTTCAGTAAGAGCTGGATGTGTACCAAAGACGTTCTCAGGATGTGACCGTAGAGATCTTACCTGAAATCCTTTTTGTTTTCAGTTGACAAACCTATTTTGTGGCTGTTTTCCTTCCTGTAGTTTTGCTGTTGTGTAGTTCTGTGTTTCAGCCCAGAAATGGTAACATTTACTAAGCTGAAGTACCTCATCTGTTAAGTCATTGGCTAAAGAGGTGTTAGATAACGATACTTCGTCAGTTAAAGAGCAATCCTGGACACTTTGGATTTCATGGGAAGATATATTTGTAGTTGTTAAGCCTGTTGATCAGATTTACTTTAGTGGTCCTAATTTGATGATAAAAGTAAGTTATTCATACTCAGAAGGAATATAAGATAATATAATTATTGTGCAGACCCCTGTGAGAGACTGGGAGGCAACCTGAAAGAGCCAAAACTGGGAGCAGAGGTATCTGGGAACCACTCTGCATAAATCCCCTATATTATCAAATTTCCTTTTTGGCCCCCACAACCAGCAGAAATCTCTCTATCTATAGAAAAGCTTATGGACAGCTGCCAGTAGATGATGCCTGGAAAACAAGAATGGGACAGCTGGTGTGGAATGCTTGACCTTGCTTTACATGATCCCAGTTTATAAAAGATGCTGGAAATCTCAGGGCTCCCATGACTCCAGTGGGAATCACCCTTTCCAGCCCTGTGGAGCAGCCTTCTCAACAAGATCTAGAAGCCACAAGCAAAGTTTTCCATGTGCCCTGGAATCTTCCTAGTCATTGATTCACATCCCCGATGGGAATTTCAAAGATGTTCATTGGCGGTGGTTTCATACTGTGCAAACCATTTGCAGGAGACATGGAATAAATCATGTCATTGCAGCTTGAGAAAATCTACCTAATAATCATGCAAAAGATTCAGCAAATTGCATGCACAGTGAGACTTTAAAAATCTCAGCATACAACCTGAGTGGCACGAGGGTTTTCAGAGGTGCATTAATACTGAAAATAATAAAACATGGAGGAAGAAGGGTGAGATGTATAGGAGCTCTCCAACGCTTTAGAACAGGGCTATTAACCAAACAAAATGTTCCTCTCTTTCTTCTTCTTTGTGCTCTGCTTCTGTGGTCTGTCTCCTCAATCAAAAAAAAAAAAAAAGCTCAGACAAATTGAACACTTCAGATTAATTTTCAGAATTCCTGGGCCTTCCAGTAGAGGGAAGTATTGTTTCATTTCCTTTGGCTTTGAAAGGTTTTGTCAGTGAAATAAGGTAAAGTACAAAGAGATGATCAATATTATACAAACACAGAGACGGAAACGGTCACTTGGACCTTAGTCCTTCAGGAACATGTATGCCCCATTGTCTTGCAGAAACATGCTCAAAATAAGTGGATGCATAAAAGCTTGGGGATTAGGCCCTAAATCATTTAGTATGCATGTGAAGGACAGAGAAACTGTACTAAACAAAAGTCCTGCAATGGAAGCTGAAAGTGCAAGTTAAAGTTTTATTTATGCTATTGTGTTTTCCTGGATGACAATTGGTATCCTAAGCTTTTGCTTGTTTCCCCACTGCTGTAGATAAACCCTGTCAGGTTTTTGCTACTGAAGGGAAAATGGAGAAAATGGGGGAAAACCCTCACAATACAGGTATTGCAGCTTCATGAGGTGGCTCTGCATAAAGCCAGCTGAATTTCTGCATCACACCACCAGAAGTGCTTGTCTGGATGGCTTCCCAGCTGTCTTGTGGCTGCCTGGAAGCTGGCTCACATAGGACCAGAGGCATCAGGCCTGAGCCAATTATACATATATAAATAAATGTATGCCCTCCTGCAGCAGAGCATGAGGGAGCAGGGTGCAGCAGCACGGGGCCAGCTCAGGTTCACCAGCACCTGGGGCTGTGGGTGTGCAGCTTCCAGCTGGCTCAACCCCCATGAACCTAATTTGGGAACCTCAGTTGTACTGAAAATATTAGGGCCAGAATATAGACCCGGATGGCTGACCTTAATTGTTCACATACTCTTTGGTAGGATTTTCCCCTCTGCCAATTATCAGCCCTGCAGGCTGAGGTGGACTGGGACAGTTTGGCTGTGGGCTGGTGACCATTCCTGGGGCAGTGAGGACATGGCCATCTTGCTGAGGGGTTGGAGCAAATTTGACACAGAATCATGGAATGGTGGAGGTAGGAAGGGACCTCTGGGGGTCATCTGGTCCAATGCACTCCTCAAGCAGGGGCACCTAGAGCAGGTGGCCCATGTAGACATGAGCTGTGCAGTCTGGTTTGTCCTTGGGGTGAAGCTCAGAACCATTTTGTGTGATAGTGTAGCCACAGCCATGTTGCCCTGAGTAGAGCTGGCTTGGGTATTTCTGTCCTGGGACATGCTGTCTGCAGAGGAGACAATCTGCTGTCTGCTAACTGAGAGCTGACCAAACTGATGTTGCTGCTGAGGGCAAGCCTGGCCACAGAGCCACTCGGCCCCCCAGCATGACTGCACCCCATGTGGCTTTACCTGTTCAGGCACAGATATGGTGTGAGGCCCATCACGGGCTGCAAAACTGGCCTACCACCCTGGGTAAGCACCGGGATCCCTTCTTCTGCTGCTCCATCTGTATGGCTATGGCTATAATTACCCCATCCAAAAACCCTACTGCGCAGCTCATGGAGGGCCTCAGTGGTGGTCAGATGAATTCTGCCCTCCCGCCCCCCCCCCCCCCCCCTTTTTTTTTTTAAAACTTGACACATATTGAAAACAGACAGTGGCTGTCTTCTCCCCAGAGATTCAAGACAGACTCACCTGCTCTCATCTGCTCCTTCCCAGTTCAAAGATGTATGAGCACGAAGATTGACCTGGCATTTCCTCAATTATAATTGGAGTAAACCAAGATGTATCTGAGTCTGTCTCTCTCTTTTACTCCTACTCACAACTATAGAAGGAAATTTGTTATTTTAAATTCAGCTTTGTTTGTGCCACCCCACCTGTGCTGACTACCTGGTGCCTCAGGAATGGTGTGAAATTATCTTTGCTACATGAAGCAGTATCTCATAGCGTCTTCCTCAAAACGTGAGTCAAAGGGTTGGACAGACACCAGCCGCTGCTCTCTGTGAGGCAGTGTAGAGCAGCAGTGACTGTGTATGACCTGTCACTGTGCCATTCAATCAGTTGGCAGGCGGCGCTTTTAGGGTTAGCAGTGGGTATGGCAGAAATTCCTCCTCAGCTTGTTTGTAGTAGTTTTGAGGATTAGTATGCCATGCTCTGCAGGAACTCAAGAACTTGTCATGCTCTTTATACAGACAAAAGCAATCAGGAAACAGCAATATGAGATTATTCAAAAATGCTCATTTCTCTTGTGCACATTGTGTGTTATTGACTGCAGAGCTGTTTGATCTCACCAGAAATGCAGAGAGATTTTTTCTTTCCTCAAACAGAGAATTGTTTTTTTCATTACAATAGACAGATTAACTGAGAAAACAGATATTAGCCCATTTGTTTTAGTACCAGCTCCACTCTATTCATATCTCAATGTCAGGACAAGAGGCAATGAGCACAAACTGGAGCACAGGAGGCTCCCCCTGAGCACCAGGACGCATTTCTGTACTGTGTGGGTTCCTGAGCACTGGCATACGTTGCCTGGGGAGGTTGAGGAGTCTCCTGACTTGGAGATCTTCCAAAGCCACCTGGATGTGGTCCTGGGCAGCCTGCTTTGGTGTCACTGCTTGGGCAGGGGCTGGAGCAGGTGGGCTCCTGAGGGTCTGCCAGACTCAGCCATTCTGGGGTTCTGTCTGGTTTTGATACCCTGCAAGTTAAGGGGTATCAGCTGGCTGCTGTAAGTAACCCTTCGCACGATGATGGACAGGCATGCATTTGCAGAAGAAAAGGGTTTTGGCGCTTGAAATTCTGCTTTTCCTTTTCAATTTGCTACTGCCCTTTGCTGGAAATTCAGTCCCTGCAGCGAAGCCCCTGGGACGGACACGTGCTCATCACTCGTTTTGGATCCTGCTCATCCCGCAGTGTTCATGATGCTGCGGGCAGCCGCAGCAGGAGATGCCTGAGCACTTCTGGGTGCCCACATGGGGGTGGGATGGTGAGCAGTGCCAATCTGTAAAGTGCATTTAACATTCAAAAAAATCTAATTGGTGCATAATAAACAAAGACATTTTGCTTTGTGTCAGCAATACTCTGTGCACATGGCTACAGCTTCCTCCTGTCCTGTGACTACTCTCGT